>NW_020955408.1:1250929-1267556 GCF_003031625.1 Empidonax traillii | reverse complement strand
TTCTTTTTTTTTTTTTTTTTTTTTTTTTTTTTTTTTTTTTTTTTTTTTTTTTTTAGGATCTGAGAGTCATAGAGAAATTTTCCACCAGCATTTAAAGAGCAACTCTTAAAAGTCAAAATTGACTGCTATGGATCCAAGCAGGTAAACTGTGTAGGTATCAAACCATATTAGTAATGAAGATATATCCTAAATACCCCTAAGTACCTGCACATCTATTTTGTCTTGACAGATCATATCATAAAAACATTGAAAATAGAGTTGGAAGTGACCTTAAAAGGTCACTTAGAGCATCCCCCTGCCTTAAGGCAGGATCAGCTATGCTGTACAATTTAGATGACCTTGAGCTAACGAAGCAGAAAGGATGATGGCTAAAATGTCAGTGGATTAAGCCCAGTTCTAAATGTATTGATTACAAGGAAAAGAGCATTTGAAATCTGCTGTAACTGTGCAAGAGTCAAAGAAAACAGGTGGTTAACAAGCTGGTTAATCCAGGTTGTTTGCTTCAGGTGATGGAGTCAAGTGTTTCTGACTGTGAGGAATTATTTTCAGGATCTAGTCAGATCCAGATAGGTTTCTTGTGGCTATGCAAACTCTACTGGATATATAGTGGTGTTTGATAGCTACCTGTCAGAGTCAATTTGCAAGAATCACCATGAAGTTTTGGGTAACAGTCTCTAAGAATAATGAGTCTTTTCTGCTTGAATTTCAGCCTCTGATGTTTCCCGAATTTCTGGAAGCGACAAGACACACAATAAAGCCTCAGAGTCAAATCCAAGTGCCTCCTACGTAGAGAACAATTGCTCTGTCAGCGTAAAATACCAATGACCTAAAAATGGTCATTGTGGAGTTTGTCTCTAAAACTTGCCACCTCTGACATTTACCTTCAATTCTGGACATTACTGAGGAAGGATTCATGGGGTGATTCCCTCCCCTGTCCTGACAGGCCACAAAGGCCTTCACTGCAAGCTTCTGCTCTATCATCAGTGTTGTAAACATGTAAAGGGAGAACTAGGAGACATGTAGGAAAAGCAACGAGAATCCAGCATATCCTGGTACTGGGGTAGACAGATTTGTAAACCTCCATTCCTTCTGATTTGGACTCAGAAAAGTATTCTACCCAAGTATCTCATAGGTACTGATGAATGGGGAGAGATGCCAGGTTAAAGCTCCACCCAAATAAACCCATGAAAATTCTGCATTTTAAGTAATATGAAAAAATATGTGGAAGTACATTGGCCAAACGATTTTTAAGGCTTATCTTCTAAGCCTGTTTATCTGGAGAATAATTGTCTTTTATTAGCTATTCAGGTAATAGTGACTACTAAGTACTCTTCTCACTGCTTTTGCTTACCAGGAGGACTTACATTTTCTCAAGCATATGAGCTGATCGAGATGCTACCTGCCATTGCCTTTAGAGCTAAGATATTTGCCCCTGTGGGGCTTTCACTGAGGGACCACACAGTAACTGCAGGTACTGTAGCCTATAATCCTTCAAGAACTACAGTGTCTGTCTACTGTTTTTTAAGTAGAATTCATCTTGTTGGTTTTGAGTTTTAAAGCTGGTTTGAGCTGAGAGATGGCATTTTCCTTCATAGAAAAAGTGACAGCTGTGGTCAGAAATACTCAACTCACCAGCACTATTCTGACACAACCAGGTGAATACTAATGCCAGGAGGGATTTGTAGATTTAGACTTTGTTATCCAAAAGACTTCAATAGGACTGGTATCTGGCAATGGCCTTTTGAAAGAAGCTGATTGGCAATTAGAGGGGTTCATGAGGAACAGATTACAGGACAAGGAACAGACTACAGGACAAACCCCAGACTGGGTAACATTCTGGAACTGGGAAAGACTTATGTGGCATCATTAAAGATTTAGTAAAGTCTGCTCTACTTCTGTGTTGTGAAACACGATGGCAGCACAAAATCAGTTAATTAAAATAAAAATAGTAATGTCAAACTTCAGAATGGCAGAACAGCCTAACAGGAAGGAACCCTCCCTTATCCACCTCTCACACATTTACAGCGGTGAGGTATCAGTAGATTGCACAATAAGATTGGCTGATCATCTTGAACCCTCAAGGACATGTTACCAGAACTTAAAAGTGTAAAACCTAGTTAATGATGGTATTGGAACACCACTGGGCATGCTGACAGCATCAGAAATGATGAGAGAGTTTAGATCAGCAACGTTTGTATGAGTGTCAATGTCTATGTGTATATATTTATGAACGTATCCTCCCTGTTGGTCCCAGTTGAGGGCAGATTCTTGGACTACCTGAAAGGGATGGGTGGTTTTTTGGAGTGTGCTGCTGTGTGTGTGGTAGAAGCAACAATATGATTAGGAAGTGGCCACCATGGGTGTTCCATGGGGAGAAATGAGAACAGCTGCGCACCCTATGCCACAATGTTGGAAGCAGAATTTTCTGAAGGTACATTACAGTGGATGCAACCTCTTTCAGTTGTATAAGAAGCACCAGAAATTGGCAATCAACATTGTGACAGTTCTTTTGTTTTTAGCCGAATATTATTTAAAAAAAAAAAAAACAACAACAAAAAAAACCTACAAGCTCACTACATTATTTAAACTCCTTTCAGTCCTAAACTACAGGCTCTCCCATGCATTCTTCTTCCAGTCTCTGATGGGTCAGACTTGGGTTCTTTTTTAAATTTAAGAGCCCTATCAAATAAGCTTTTTTCCCCCCCTTTCTTCTCAAAGCTAATATTGGGGTTGAGACCCAAACAATATAATGATGCAGTATTACTTGCATTATTCCTGAAGCTATTTGATTTTGACAAGCCCACATTTGGTAATTAACATGAGAATGCCCCCTTGGGCCGTTCTTCTGTTAGCTAAAATATCTTATAAATTACTGTAATAAAAGGAAAAAGTGAACACACTGCCTGTCAATGTTTCAACTTATCTAGCAAGAAGAGGAGACAATGCCATGATCTGGAAACACGCACACGCCAAATGGATGCATAAATTACACTGTCTATGCCCATCTGAACCAGTCACCTGTCTGTCAGTGAAAAATATACACATAATAGTGTGTAGGAACAGAAAAGTGCATTACAATTTGTATAGTATTTCTGTGGATATGAAATAGCATCTCTCACAGTCCACAGAAGCACTTCTAGCCCATTACCAGACAGAACAAACTGGTAATTTTTGTTTAGTAAAAGTGGTCACCAATGTAGTGTGTCAGATGGCAGGATTCACCTCCTTGACCTGCTCTGTTGGAGGTCGTGTTCATGGGACTGCCTATACTTGGTGCCATTGCAAATCCTGTCCCAAATAATCTGAATGCCCTTATCTACTGTCTTTGAACTCAGAGACTGACAGCCCAGCAGTGAGACTTACACGGCAATTTCTGCTGTCCTATCATCTGTGGTATAATATCATCCTGCAGCAAACATAAAAATCCACTGCTAACATCAAATGTATTCAAAATTGGGCACAAATATAAACCATGAAAACGCACCCTGAATATCCCAATGTAGCAGGCTGAATGCCCTTATACAACCTGTTCAAAATAATGGAATTTGACATGAAAGAAAGTGCCTTGTATAATACTTCCTGGCAGGTACAGTATTTTCCTTTATTTATGAATGCAGGTGCTGGCAAAAAAAAAAAAAAAAAAAGAAAAAAAAAAAGAAAAGAAATGAGTGAAGGTTTTTTTCCTTAGAAACATATTTTATGGTTTTTCCCCTTCTGGTTGCAAGACTCTTAATGCAGAAGAGCAGAGAAACTGAAGGGAGAAAAAGCCTATACTTTATACAGGACTTCTTTAGTTTGTGTCTATGGTTGTGGGACTAGAATGACAGAGGATGAACACAACAGACAAATCGACAAAGAACTTACATGACTACTTAAAGGGTTTACTTCCTTCCAAAAGAAAACATTAATTAAAAGCACCAAACATCCCAAAATAATCTTTGTGACAAATTATTTTCTAGGCTATTTTGATCAAAGATTTGCCACTTTCACTAATATAAAGTACCAGATTTCTGCAAGAGCAATAGTTTTCAAGTTCGATCCTTGAGGACCCTTTTTATTTTCCTGTTAAAGGCCTTGCAAAATCAATGCCTATAAATCGTAGACTTATTGATAAAAATTCTGGGGCATGCAACTGAATGTAGATCAAAAAATGCCTGTGTTTAATCCATAGCAGACATAATTTGCTACTATTGCTGAATTTTAAAAGGATCTGATCCGAAGCAATGTCATGTTCCCAGCTCCGTGCCAGAGCCTAGTGACATTTGATCACAAATATGACTGTGTTTTCCTTGTGACAGCTGAGACAATGCAAGCCAGCTGATGCAGTTCTCCTGTACAGAGCAGGACAATACAGGAATCTTGCTTGTCTCAAGGATGCTGTATGCTTTTATACATCAGGCTGCAAAGTTATCACATGCAGCCTACTAAAACTTACAAACGACCATTTCACCTTTGCTTTTTCTGCAGCAGACAAAAACATAAGGAACAATTCTCTCCTGGATGAGTTTTCCAATGACTCAATGCTGCAGTCACCAGGTCAGAGGTAATGAGGGCTGCACAGCTTACAGTGCCACAGCTCCAGCTTGGTTAGATCAATGGCCTACAATTACCTACAAACAAGTCAGACACCAATCAATGGTTTGTTATTTCCTGTACGAGCTGCACAGGGAAACTTTGCTAGGTCAGGGAAAATCACAGTGGAGGCAACGGCTGCACCTGCTTGCAATGCCTACCATGCCAAAACACCTTATGAGTAACCTTGAAGATCCTGTAATATGGTTAGAGGCCACAGGGACAATCTGGGTTCCTCAGATGAGCCTGCTTTCTCTGGCCCGGCATCAGGTCCGAAGGGTACTCTGCCATTATAAGTTGGAAAACCTAAAGGATGCTAATGAATAGAAAGAACCTAGCTCAACCCTCAGAATGTAAAATTCCAAACCTGGGCACATCATGGCACTACAGCACAGCCTAGCTCTGAAGTATTATTTTTACAGCTACCATGGCAGTAAAACCTGCAATACGAGCCAAATCCATTCCAACGGATTCATTTATTTTTGAGGGATGTCAAAGGTGCCAGATTGATAGCCCTGGCGAGCAACATTTTCAATTTCTCTGCACACCAGGCACAGCGCAGGCGGCAGCAGTGCTACCTCCTGCCCACGGTTCCCATCCAAACCTCCTCGGTCCTGAGAGGGACCACCTAGATGCAGTACAGAGCTATCTCCATATTACCTAGAGCTATTTCTGTGCAGTCAGCCTGTGTCCTCACTGCTGTGCTACAGTCAGTGAAAGCACCACCCACGGCAGATGTGTTTTTGTGAGGAACATTTGTCTGCTGAAAACCGGAATGGGAACGACGACTCATTTGTGCGCAAGTCATCAAATGTCTAGGAGGTCCTAGCAGCTGTGCTCACACTACCAAGGTGGTATGACCTGGCAGCGGTAACCTTAATGCTCCCATCCCTCATTATTACTGTTGTTTAGTGCAGACAATGCCCTACCTTTGTACAAAGACACCAGACAAAGGCAGTCTTGGACACAATTCCACCTGTTTCCTCAAACACCCCAGTTATGCTCTTTACCCTTCCTGCACACATACATGCCTGCTCCCTACCTTTTTGCTGATGCTTCTTATGTTGAAAATGCCCAGTGATTAGCTAGGAACAACAACTCTCCACAGAGCTATCACCCCAATTTTGAAAAGAGAAAAAAAAAAAAAAAAAGGCAAGGAAAAGGGTTAGAGAATGCCACTTGATCAAATACACACATAACTGAGCTGACATAAACATGCCTCCATTTCCTGTAATACTTTTTTAAAAGTAGAGGAGCAGAGCAGGAGTCCTGCTGGATTTCCCCTAGCAACCTGACAGGAGCCCACAAGGTCAGCTAGCAGGAAGCGTAGAAAATTATACAGTGGGGAATTATCAGCTAAATTATTTCACTATACTCAGGATTTTTACTGTTCCTCCCAAGACGGTGGCCTCTTGCTACTTGCAATAGAAGCAAGAATAAAAGGACAGAAATGACAAAAGAGATCTTAAAAAAATGCATGTTTTATGTGCCTCCTGAAGACGGAGACTTTAATGCCCAACTCATTTTTTGTTGTTGATTTTAGATCAAAGGCCTGATCCGTAGCTGTGGCTAACATGCACAAAAGAAGGTGCATCTGTGTGCACGCAGCTGCACATACCCACGGAGATGCACGAAGGTGACTTAAAATTCACCTTTGCATCTTCCAGTTCTGCTGCTCTCTCTAGCCAAGTCCATGCCAAGCTGCAGCAACCTGGGGTCTGCTCAAAATCCAGGCAGCTGAGAATGAGCCTCAGAAGCAGGGCTGCAAAACCTGCCTTTGCTGTTACCACAGGATGGAAAGGGATTGGTGCAAAGTCTCCCAGCTGAAGTCCCATCACTTGAGTACCTACATCAGAGGAAGACACAGGCTCCTGAGACAACTGTGCCTGCTTTAAGAGATGCTCGTGGGGGTGCTGTGGGATGGAGGCTTTTACCTGCCACCACTGCTCTGCTGCTAGTGTTAGATATGTCCTGGTTCTAAGGGAGAATGAAGAGAAACCTGGAAGACTGCTCACAATGTGGCTCGTTTCACAGACCTGCGAGCATGATTTATCAATTAACAGGTAATGAAAAAAAAGTCCCTGCAATTAAAGCCTTGATTTTGCTCAAACAGGAAGCAGTACCATGCCATGGTGTACTCCTGAGAGAGACAGGCAGCTCCTGTCACTAATGTGGAACACAGCTAATCTTAACAGATTCAGTGCAGGCCCCTTGAGAGATGCCATGTTGATGAAGGAAGATACAGTAGGGAGCCCCCCTCCCTCCCCACAGGGTTTGGCTGATTGCAGAGCCGACAGAAGGGTGGAGGGAATGCGTGCTCCCTGTTTCGTAGCAGAGTGGCTGAGTTGTTGGAGGCAAAGACAACTTCTGACTCAAAAAGATAATTTCTATTAGGTTATTCTTTCATTTCTGTATCAAAATGTTCCTTATTTTTTTTTCTCACTTTGGACTATTTTTGTTCTATTGAAACCCTTCCCATTTTTAAAAAATAATGTGTATATATATATATTCGTTCTACAGAAGGAATAATATATATGTGTACATGCATATATGTACACATATATGTGTGTATACATATATCAGCTTAGTTAAAACTGTTGTCTATAGAGTGAATATAGTTCTCCATGTTCCTTTTTAAAAGTGTGAAGGGTCTGAATACATTTCGTAGGATACAATGTGTTAGAGTTACTCAGAAAAAAGTCAGAGGACACTAAGGGAGATGTTTTTCTTTTCTGCTCCTTGAAAACCAAAACCACAAAGCACTTATCAGAAAAACAAACAAAACAAAAATTCAAAACAACAAAAAAAAGGGAGAATGACCGGCAACCAGGATTTTGAAAATAAGTTGTTGTGGGTGCTAGGATTTTTCCTCTACCAGGTAACTTAGTGGTATGTTGGTACATAGCCTTAAAAGCAAGAGCTGCATATCTCAGCTGACGTGCCTCCCTTGTGGTCAAGGTAACAGGTTGAAAATTATTTCTGTTTAACTTGTGTAATATATGTCCTGTACAGGGCTGTTTATAGACAACAGAGAATCATTGAATATTTTGAGTTGGAAGGGACCCATACGGATCATCAAGTCCAGTTCCCTGCTACTCACAGGACTACCTAACAATAATAACATGACTAAGAGTGTCCTGCAGATGTTCCTTGAACTCTGACAGGCTTGGTGCTGTGGGGAGCCTGTTCTAGTGATTGACCACCTGTTCAGTGAAGAACCTTTTCCTAATGTCGAATCTGAACTTCCCCCGAGACAGCGTCGTTCTGTTGTGTTCATGTGCCTTTGACTAAGTATTTACTTCTTGCACATCTTTGTCTGTATAGCAGGGTCTATATGCATTTAGGTTATCATACTGAGAAGTTAGACCGACGGAATACTGAAAATACCATTACACTGATAACAGATACCCATAAATCGCTGACATTTGGAAAAAGAAACACACAGTATGTTATTTTTTAAAATTCATTAAAGCATCCCCAAACATGTTCCTGAAACCATTGAAAATCATCACTTCTTCCACTGAGTAAAGGCAAGTCAAGCCTGAGAAAGATAAGTAAACACAAAGAAGCTGGGATACTCCTCTAGATACGTCTTAGCAAGCCACGCATGCTTGTTGAGATTGCTGTATCACACCAGAACTGGCTGCAAGGCACTATGTATGTGGTTGATCAGAGACGCCAGATACACTACTGACATGCCGCAATGATAAGCCTGCTGATGCTGTGAAGAAGGTTTCTTACCCAGGTGTAGTCACATTCACAGCTCAAAACAGACAGGAAGGTACAGGAAACAGACCCCAATGTTGCGGAACGCTCATCTGGGGCTATGGCAATTTGCTGGTCAACACAAAAACGTTTTAAAGATGTCTGAACAAGCGCTGGAGGAAGCACAGCATGTGGAAATTCACTTGTTCCAAAGATTCATACCTGTGCAAAGGTAGAACAGACCACAGAGTAGCTACTGGCCTGTGTGCTCTTGGAATTGCTGTCTAATGCTGAAGATGTAGTTACAGCACACGTCTGACTTTGGAACACCACCTAGCTGCGGTGGAAGGTCACAAAGCAAAGAAGACCTATGAATGCCAAAAGCACTTAAAGTGGTTTTCATGGAAATCTGGCTTTACGATAATCTCCAATCATTAAGCTTTCTTCAAAGCAATTTCCAAAAGGATTGCTGGTTATAAACAACCTGAATTTCAAGCAGAACCTGGGAAACAATTCACAGTGAAAAAATATATTCAGTGATTCAACCTCTTTTTCCTGGCTACTAGTCTTTACGGGTGGATTTTGTACGTGTTTATCATTTTCAAGCCTTTGATAAATGTTCCAGTCAAACAAATTTTACCCTACCATTGTTCATGTGGTTGGATTGCAGAAGGTCTTCCTAGCTCTACAATGCTTTCATTACACAGTCTCTTCTGGTTTTTACTTTACCGATTAGCAGGGCAGATATGACCTGATTATGCACACAGCCAAGAAGGAAGGAGACATTTTCAAGCTCTATTATGATGTCAGTGGCAGTCCCAACTTTGGGATCAGAAGAAGACAATTTTACAACTTCAAACAGCCATTCTGCAGGCTGGAACAATTGCACAAACTCCTCTGTTTACACTGTGCAACTCTGAAGAGGAAATCAGGGATACATACTGTGGTGGGGCTGTGAGGGGAACAGAACAACTGAAATGTTCTTGGCTTTCATGGTAGGAGGATGCAGAGTAGGGCATCTTGAGAGAGGAAGTCACTAGGGAGGAATTGTAGCTGGTTTTATCTTACCCTTACACTGCAAAAAGAAGATGGGGGAAGAGGAGTCACTGACGTGAGATCTTTCCTAGAAAACTGAGAAGGACAAGTATGAAACTCACAATAGGATAACAAACTCTGTGAAATTGGTTTCCACCCTCAGTTGCTTTATGGCTAATGGTATTGGTTCTGGCTCCCTTTCAACTTCTTTTTCCACTACTATCCCTGTCCTTCTGCTGACTGTGATGGCTGTTACGTCTAAACCCAGTTTCATTTCCTCCTAAAATACTTCTTGGTTATGTGCCTGAAATTGCTTCTCCATTTGCTTTGTTTGCAATTGTGGCATTTAGTGGACTTAAACACAGCAGCTAGAAGAGGACTTCAAACCTGGTGCCTAAATTCACCAAACTGTGATTCAGTATTTTTATAGAAAATACAGTGCCTATTATTCAGAATAAGGATTCTCTAATACATTCCTCCTAGGAAGACAGTATACCTTCACTTCCAAACCCCTCTGTCCAACACGTTTCTCTAAATTACACGAATTCCCCAGCTTCCTAGCATAGCTTTTAAGAAGGGTCGTTCTCTGCTTACTAATCAGGCATGTGAATGGCTTTCCTTAAAGAAAGAAACTTTGAAAACACATGAAAATCTACTGAATATCAATCATTATGGAGGTCCCTTTAAACTCTGTCGTAATACTCAAGAGAAAGCTTCCTGCTGAATTAAAATCTGCAGTTTCAAAGTGCAACCTTTCTTTAACTGCACTGATGCTCCTCTGTTTTCTTTTTGTTTGGGGTTGATGATTTTTTTCCCTAGAGATTATTGATTTTGGACATCCCTTCAACACGGTCCCAACATTTACCCTGCTTTTGTGTTGAAACAGATTTATTTGGTCCTGATATCCTCCAGTTAAGAAACTGGATAAAAATAAAAACAAATAAATTCACAAAAATCACGAAGCTTCCATAGGTTAAGAAATTTGGAACACATTTTTGAGCACTCTTCAAAAGTAAGGGGCTGGGAACTCCTAGGGAGTGACGCTTTAGCCCTGGAAAGGACATAACAAACTGTGAGTAGTGTTGTTAACTTCCCTCTGGTTCATTACTAAAATATGTAATTCCTGATCTGGGCTACTCCCAGAGATAAGACAGCAATTCACTGGGTATGGGTGACAATCTCCCCTTCCTATTACCCACCATTAATGGAATCAGAACCCTGGGACAGCCCTTAAGAAGCTAATCCCTCTGTCCGGAGGAAGGATTAACTCTTTCTGTGTGATTCCTGCACAGCGATTTGTTACCCATCTCTTTCAAGCAGAACCAAGTGCTACAAGGTCTTCTGAGGTGCCCAGAGACAGATGCAGCCCGATAGCCAGACCTGCCAGCATATCTGGCCATTTGCAATGGTTTGCAGGCTGGCTTAGTGGCCATACGGTTGTTTGGATGATATCTCCATGGGATTTATCTTCCACCTTCAAAAACAACCAACCATATAAAAAGGCTGCCAAATGTCCCAAATATAAAATCTTTACACCAAAATGTTTCTTGTAGGATGTAGCGATTTATTCTTGGCTATTTCTGAAGAACTGTGAAAGTAAAGAATATTAAATCTCAGTTCAGATGATCACAATTTGAAAAACAAAGATAATCCAGGGCTGTATTATAATTTTTATAGGTACAATTTGTACCTATCTTTCAGTAGATGAGAGAGGTGGCACAGGAGAAACGGATCATTAAACAGTAGTGTGAAGCCAGGGAAATTAACCAGCTGCTGTGAAAGCCACCTCGCTCTGTCTCTGAGCGTGCGACAGACACGGCGAGAGGGAGGGAGGGAGGAGAAGAGAGAGGTGCCAATTGTACCTATAATGCAATAATTAAAAAAACTCTGCCTACTATCTCGCCGTAACGGCTTGCACAGGTTAGATCAAAGAGATGCTGCTGCTCACAAAGGGGCCTCTCTTTGCATAAATACATGCACTCGCAGGTAGAATATTCCAGTCAATTCAGAGCTCTAATATATAGCCAAAGGTAGCCCTTAGAGGCTAGAACGCATTCTGTAGGGTTTTCTCTCTCGTCTACCCATTGCAAAAACTGTCTCTGAAAGAGGAAAGGTGACGAAACAAATAGTAGAAAAGATGGGGCGATATTTGCTTGAAAAGCATCACTCCAAGCACGTAGAACTTCCTACTAATGGCTCACCCCGTGTTACACACATGGTGGGTACACGCTGCCACCGAGCACATTTCCAGACATGTTGGGTAACCCTCCCTTAGCCCTAGGAGGCACAATTCATATTCCACGTGCGTCATTATGAAAACTTCCTTTTGTACCAAGTCAAATGAAGGGGCCATTTCCATCACTCACTGCTTTGCTTCCAGCTCTAACAATAAAAGATGGTACAAACCACTTTAAAGAAGTAACATATGCGTCCTTGGATTATTGTGCTGAAGAAAGAGATAAAACAGGAACAAAGTAACAAATTATATTGTCAGGAAAAATGTGAACTTTTTGATTGGGGATGACATTTATTTTAAGTGTGCAATGACGGCAGGGAATCTGTCAGGGTAAGACATGGCAGAGGTTTCAACGTTTGTTAAGAGCGTCATGGGAATTTAACTAAAACTGTTAAAACTGACACTATTGGCTTTTGTTAACACATTAGGCATGGGAAAAGTGCCAGTCAGCATATCCTTCATAGCATCAGTTCAGTTAAATCATCTGGAAGATGCATAAAACTGGGTGTGATAATAAATGCGACGTTTTCCACACACGGATAGAGGGAGCAGAGAGGGACAGGACCATTTTGACAAGAACAACGAGATCACTTTTAAAAATGTGCACCTGCTTTGTAATTTAAAAGCATGTGAGAGGGAGGAAGGAGTTGCAGAAAAAAAATTTCTTTTAAAGACAAGTGAAGCAAACTTACTAAATGCAACACAAATGGATTCTGAATAAGTGCTTATAGTAGAAAATAACTTAATACTGGAGTGTATATTTATGGAATTGGCTCGAGTACAATTAAAGCACTGTCTAAAGCATTCCACTTTAAAACAGAGTCAATTACCACTTCATAGTTTGGCTGGCAGACCAACAAAAACAGAATGCCAGACATTTACTCGCAAGAACAGGAGATACATTAATACAAATACACTGGTGCCCCTGCCAGAGGATTTGAACAGAGCTTGGTGGACCTGAATCTCCAGCAAAATATCCTACTCAGAGACAAAAAATCAGAAATGTGTTTGGTGAGCACGTATACCAAACATGAATGGGTCAAAATTCCTCAATGCTACAATGAAATCTCTTTACACAAATAAATGCTATGAATGACTCAAAGCCCTGCATTCGGGTAAGGCAAAGCATATTACCCAGATCTAACTATCTCTGTATGAAGAAGCACAAGAAATGGATACATTTGCTGTGCAACCATCTATGACCAAGCAATAGGCAAGATCCAAAACTACTGTGTCAATCTCACAGTAAAATAGACTGATTAAGGAGTGAAGAAAAAAAAAAAAAAGCCAAAGAGAAAGGGACCTCTTTGAACACCAAAAGATGTCATGAGATGAGAAAATAATGAGATTGAAGTCACAATTTCTGGTATAAATGGAACACAACCAGATAAAAACATTTTAAACCATCGCTTTGCCATTTCCAGGGTGTTTCAACTGCAGCCCAGCCATTTGCTCTTAAAATGACCAGTTTTACTTTCCTAAAGTTCTTATGCAGACAAGTTTCTTCTCATCTGCTGCTCTCTGCTTCAGCTGATAAAACACAGATGAAGAATTAAGGATAAAAACACAGAACGTGGCTGCCAAGAGCTGTCCTTTCTGCCATTTGAACATAACCTCACGTAGTTTGATCCATTCAGCATTTACCTAAATGCTGCATCTAAGAAAAAGGAAAAAGTGGTAACATATGGAAGCTTGGGCAGTAACCAAAAGAACAATATTTTTTGGCCTCACAGTATGACGCCTCCCAACTGGTAGGAAAGTGAGCGCGGCACAGACATAACCTCATTACATACGGGAGACTTCCACCCTTCGAACTTTCAGCAGACTCATTTCTTAGAGCCTTCAAGCTCTCTCATCGATCTGCAGCCATTGCTATGCACAAGGCAGCCTCAAAGGGCATGACACCTGTGGTATAATGCCATATGTCTCAGAAGTTTTATTATTTATTTTTAAATGAAATCTAAATAGCTATACATAGTAAGGAAATGGTTTTCACAGGGACTAAAGGACTGATTTAATAAAGATTACAGTCAGAGATTACTGGCAGCTACAAAGAAATGCCAGATGCTGAGAGGTTTTCTGTACCACTGATCAGTAGGACATTTACAGATGTAGGAGAAAAGAGTCTGATTATGTGTATCACTGGGAAACCTATAAGTAATACCAGCAAGAGACAGGCATCGTTCCTATATGTCTTCACTTAAAGCAGTAAGGGCTAAGGAGAGAGGAGGGTCAAAGAAATGCAGGCTTACACTGCTACAAGCTATATTGTAAAATAATTTAATTAATTAATTGCCCACATTCCCAACCTTTAGACCTACTAATGTGTTCTGAGATATTCACAGAGCTTTTATTCATTGCAGAACCTACAATAAACTCTTTACTTAGAAGAAGAGAAGAAGGCAAGGAGGCAAGAAAGCTTGATTCCATTTCTGGAGAGATTTGCTCTTAATCCGTTAAAGGTTATGTTGGCTCTCTGTAGTATCAGAAAATTAAAAATTAAGCTTTTATTTTTATTATTCCACTGCATTCTACTTCATCTTTTTTTCCCTCAGATTTTGATACAAAGTAATCCTAATTATTCTGCAAAAGCTAAGTGGTTTCTCGGTAGCTAACTTGTTCTACCAAATTAAAATCAAGTCCATGCGAACAGGCACACGGCAGAGATAATTCTGTTGTGATCATCAGGTACGTAAATACCCACAGCACTGCTCTTTCCCTGACACATGCCACAGAAAGCTACCGGCTAGAGCTGCCTTGGGAGGCAGCTCAGCTCTCCTGGGAAACTTTGAAAAATAATCTCCTTAACAATATGACAGACCTGAACAATATAGGCCAGATCCTGTTGTTCTGCTCTGTGAGGAGATCCGCCAAAGCTGGCTCCTCTCTGCACAGACAAGGACGTTTGGGTGGCAGGATCCATCCTATGTTTTCGGTATACATTTCACTACCTTTCTTTTCTCACTATTGGAAACAGATTGAAAACAGTCCAGTCAGTTACTGGACTGTTGCAGCTCATTCCTTCCTTGAAATTTTAATCCAGTGAGTATGACACCATAATAAAAACACATCACACATAGATGACCATAATTTTGTGTAGGAAACACAGCTTAGTGTGGACTCAGTTTGTTCCCAGTGTCTTTGACAATAAAGAAGAAACAGAAATGTAGAAAACCACAGAAACTGTATGTCAAGCTGCTAATGTATTTTTCACATAGAAAAGGATCTTGAAAGATAAACTATATTCAGCTTATAAACGATCAGCCTATTTAAAGGACATTCATTTTTGACTTTACGTCTAGTTTAATAAATTATAACAGAAAACCAGAACACCTATGAGCCTTTTTTCATTGTTTGGCTTTTTTTTTTTTTCTTATGAAGAATGGAAAAGAACTGTGAAAAGGGAGAAAAAATTAACAATTACTAAGAGACTATGGGTAGCGAAAGTTGCTACAATTACCCACAATAAATTTGACTGTCAAATTCCATGCTACTGAACTTGCAGTGACATTTTATGAGCAAATTGCTCGATTTGTTCCTTCATTAATGTAATGCCATCACTTATTTCAATAAGGTAGTAAATATTTTCACTATTATGTGAAACAATCTTTTGGTTGGCTTATAATTACAAGAATGATGCTAACTGAATTCCTTGCTTTGCTACAATATCCCTTGTCAGTGCCATAGACCTCTCTGCCTCTCTTGTTTTTCTCAAAAGCAATTTAGAAAATGCTTGTATTTTAGACAAAAGGAGAACATTTGGTGAAAGAAAATTCATCATTAGGTATCTAGAGGTTTGTTAATAGAAAAGGCAACTCCCACAGTGTATCCTAGTGCTCAAGCCAGACACACATGCTCAGGACCAGCAAGCTGCCTTCACAGTGGGCCAAAAGTCATTATCATAATTTTATATTACATAGACTACATTGAAAATTTAATATATCCCAGCAAAAAGAGACAAAAGACATTTTGCATAATGCTTCTGTGAGCGCACTCTCTCTTGCTACTCTTTTAGCCACCCCATGCAGATAATCACACCAGGAAAAAGAAGTTCATTACCTAAGCCAAATCAAAATTAGGCTTTTCTTTTTGATAGGGAACTTCATTAGTAAGCCCTGTCTTATACAGCTGGGAGATTTGATGAATCTATCTTGGAGTAATAATTCAGCACAATCAGCCACATTTCTGCTTTAAGTTTTATGTCTTTGTTACAAAAATTAGAACTATACATACAGTATGCAGTCATATATCTACAAATTCATAGCCTATCTATTCTCATTTCATGGTGTTTAAAACATGTCAAAGTTGCAGCACACTATGTTAGTAAACAGGTTCCCTCATTTCCATGGTTGAGGCTTCTAGGGACTAAAAGTCCTAAATAGTTGGAAAATGAATTTTGCTCCTTGCTGAAGAACCTGCAGTTAAACTACATTGCAGAATTGATTTCATGAAAAGGATAAACTGTCTCCTCTACCTCCATTTTCCCCTACTTCCCTTGTTAAGCCCTTTCCTGATTATGACCCAGGCTATAAACCTAGAGTCCTTTCTGAATTTCCAAAGGGGAGAAATGCACTGGGGTAATGTCCCATCTGTATTGTACTACAATTAATCTCTAAAAAACACAAGAAACAAAAGCTTCCGCTGTCTTTAGATATATGGTTACAGATATGTAGGCACTGCTATGTAAGCAATATATAAATTGCAGAATCCAGCTGGACATCTGCAAATCATGATGTGGTTTGCGACAGTGACAAGATTCTGCTGTTTCAGAGCATGCCTGGTACAGGGCTGCAGGTGGCTGTACCGTCATCTGGGGCTCTTCTTTATGCATGTTTTCCCCCACAGACATGCCTGGATATTCTGCCCTCTTGTCATATTTTCAGAGCAGCAGTATTTTTCATCGTGATCACATAAAACAATCTGCAAAAGTCATATTCACACAGAATTCCCCAAATGCTTTATCTACCA
The DNA here is from genome assembly GCF_003031625.1 of Empidonax traillii. NCBI lineage: Eukaryota > Metazoa > Chordata > Aves > Passeriformes > Tyrannidae > Empidonax > Empidonax traillii. Next base: position 1,251,040 of record NW_020955408.1, on the reverse strand, counting down.
ACAAAAAGTATCACTGTCCCCATTTTATTGTTGTGGCCAACTGCATTTAACAGCAATTAAGTGATTCACCCAAGAAGACAGAAGCAATCACTAGGAAAGTTGAGAAAAAAC
>NW_020955408.1:1248530-1249642 GCF_003031625.1 Empidonax traillii | reverse complement strand
ATCCTGAGGTTCATCTGCCGGGGCCAAGCACGCTTGGACGGTGGCAGCGAGGTCCTCAGGACGTAGATGGATTGCCTTACAGGGCTAACGAGCTCCATCTGCCCGGGGAGTGGCCCCGACCGGGAATCGAACCCGGGTCTCTGCAGTGACAGTGCAGTGAATTTTCCCCTGGACCACCGGGGGCTCCCTCCTCGAATACACATTGGAGAAGACACTTACTATTACTCACAGTGTCAGCTGTTCAGCTCTACTCATGAAAACGTCATTAAAGCCACACAGGTGAAGTGGATGGACAGGAAAGCATGGGATGTAGAGAAAAGGCAGACCTCCTCTCCCACCTCTAGTCGGTGGGCTTAGGTGCACCTTGGAGAGTAAGGCTGATGCTGGCTTTCAAGGGTAGGAGACTTAACTGTGTGGGGACATCTGGGTCCAAAACGGGACAAGAAGCAAGGGTGTTTCTAGCTAATTGACATTTGAAACTCAGTGCACTGGAATACAGGGAGCTCTTGTGCAGAAAGGCAAAGTCAGTGGGGCCATGTTACAGGCTCCCAAAATCTCCGTGTGGTGATGAGGCACCAATTGCCTTTTCAGCCCTGACTGGTCTGGGGAACCTGAAGGGTAGGCCCTTCTAAAAAAGCTGCTGACTTCATCCAAAACTGCTTATCCAGAGCTTTCAGGTGTCCCTTGGACCTCTAGATAAACGGGTTTACATTGTACAAACAAATCTCATTTTTGGCTCAGAGCATTTTTGACAGCCTCTCAAACACATGGAAATCTTAGGCTTGTCAGAGGTCCTTCATGTGACTCTCATAATGCAAAGCAGCCCTACATTTTGAAATATTTCCTTTCTTCTTGTTTTCATTGAGGGAAATCACAGAGAAAATCCCTGCAAATTGTCAACAGAAACACAGAAGAATGGCCGCGAAGAACCCTGTGTTTATTATCAAACACATAAACTGTATGTATTTAGACACTAGAGATTTATTACACATCCAAAGCCAAACCAGGCAGATTTACAATTATATCACCCCTCACTACTTTCAACGTGAACGGCATAAAATTCCTTCTACAACTATTTAAATTCAAGATGGAATTTACCATGAAAATCTGGA
>NW_020955408.1:1246944-1248509 GCF_003031625.1 Empidonax traillii | reverse complement strand
TCGTGATCACATAAAACAATCTGCAAAAGTCATATTCACACAGAATTCCCCAAATGCTTTATCTACCAACAAAAAGTATCACTGTCCCCATTTTATTGTTGTGGCCAACTGCATTTAACAGCAATTAAGTGATTCACCCAAGAAGACAGAAGCAATCACTAGGAAAGTTGAGAAAAAACAGTAATGATGCGTTGGTTAGCACCCCCAAAACTATGAGCAGTGGTCTGCCCAGCATGAATTACTGTAAAACTCCCTTCGGAAGGCAGGAAGATTTAAATATGCTACAGTTGCTGAAAAATAATTTTATTCCTGCCACATCTTCTGTTACAGTTAAATACAAATGGCTCGTCAGATTGCAAATATGCCTCAGGGCGTGTCTCTGAACAAAGGTCCTTTTTTACACCTACGGACATTCATTCAATCCATCGAATTCTGATATCTGTACGCACGTGCGTGTCTATAGTCCCAGTAAAGCTGGATTAGAGTGTATAAATACAGCCAAGGCTGTGGTGTGGGAGAGTGAACATCGTGATCCTCCTGACACACAAGTCATCCACTTGTCGACACTGAGATGACACATCCATACACTCACAACGTGACTGAGATAAGGGTGTTGAAACTTTCAGGATACCAGCCGTTCCTCCTCGAATACACATTGGAGAAGACACTTACTATTACTCACAGTGTCAGCTGTTCAGCTCTACTCATGAAAACGTCATTAAAGCCACACAGGTGAAGTGGATGGACAGGAAAGCATGGGATGTAGAGAAAAGGCAGACCTCCTCTCCCACCTCTAGTCGGTGGGCTTAGGTGCACCTTGGAGAGTAAGGCTGATGCTGGCTTTCAAGGGTAGGAGACTTAACTGTGTGGGGACATCTGGGTCCAAAACGGGACAAGAAGCAAGGGTGTTTCTAGCTAATTGACATTTGAAACTCAGTGCACTGGAATACGGGGAGCTCTTGTGCAGAAAGGCAAAGTCAGTGGGGCCATGTTACAGGCTCCCAAAATCTCCGTGTGGTGATGAGGCACCAATTGCCTTTTCAGCCCTGACTGGTCTGGGGAACCTGAAGGGCAGGCCCTTCTAAAAAAGCTGCTGACTTCATCCAAAACTGCTTATCCAGAGCTTTCAGGTGTCCCTTGGACCTCTAGATAAACGGGTTTACATTGTACAAACAAATCTCATTTTTGGCTCAGAGCATTTTTGACAGCCTCTCAAACACATGGAAATCTTAGGCTTGTCAGAGGTCCTTCATGTGACTCTCATAATGCAAAGCAGCCCTACATTTTGAAATATTTCCTTTCTTCTTGTTTTCATTGAGGGAAATCACAGAGAAAATCCCTGCAAATTGTCAACAGAAACACAGAAGAATGGCCGTGAAGAACCCTGTGTTTATTATCAAACACATAAACTGTATGTATTTAGACACTAGAGATTTATTACACATCCAAAGCCAAACCAGGCAGATTTACAATTATATCACCCCTCACTACTTTCAACGTGAACGGCATAAAATTCCTTCTACAACTATTTAAATTCAAGATGGAATTTACCATGAAAATCTGGA
>NW_020955408.1:1233483-1245858 GCF_003031625.1 Empidonax traillii | reverse complement strand
GTGTTTATTATCAAACACATAAACTGTATGTATTTAGACACTAGAGATTTATTACACATCCAAAGCCAAACCAGGCAGATTTACAATTATATCACCCCTCACTACTTTCAACGTGAACGGCATAAAATTCCTTCTACAACTATTTAAATTCAAGATGGAATTTACCATGAAAATCTGGAAGTTAGGCTTGATTTACAGTCTGGTCAGCAAGCTGAAATTTCAAATCTATGGATATGCACATAGTTAATCCAAGTGCACCGAATCCAGTTCAGCTATTTTCTTTTTCACTAGATATCCACATGTTATTAGAAGTACACAGCTAACCAGGTTTCATGCAGTAGACAAAATAGCATTGTGGGATTACATTAGTCCGACAGCTGCTTTATGACTATAGCTTCCAGACCAATTTATTTAATATTGATCTTTAAACAAACATCAGTACAAATAAATTTGAGCACTCTAGTCCTGAGATTTTGTATCTATAAAAGAGGCCAATATTCAGAGAAGCAGTTCTGCCTGTATTTCACTCTTTGATTCCATTTTCTTTGATCCTACCAGGTATCAAATACATCAATGCCAAATTAAAACAAATCCATCCTCAGATAAAGCTCTGTTAATAATCTTTCATGCAGAAAAAAAAAATTTCTATCAATAACTTCCAGCAAGCATTTTAAGTGATCTTTTTATTGCTTTATTCTGGTTACAAAAGGCAGCAATGCCATGTCCTGACTTGGTACCATGCTACACTCTTTCCGTCAGACTGTCAAGGAGGGCTTTGAGAACAACATGCTCCATCCTTCAGATTTTCACACATTTTTTCTCCTAACTCCTTTCACTCGGTGTCAGGGATGGGCCCAGCTCCCAGTGCTCCCTTGCTGAGAAAATTGCTGCACCACGATACAGGTTTGGGAGGCTGGTGTGAAGTCTTTTATGGGGCAATGGTTGACCATTTGGAGGAGGGGACAGCTGGGTGCTGAACATAAATAGGAGAAAAAACTTAGATAGGGAAATGGATAATGAACCCTGGGATTAGACACTCAATTCAATTAGGCGGGTATATATAAATGTTAAGCATAAACTGATCCAACATAATTATTTGCACAGGACTTATTTGTGCCCTTCCTAGCTATGCTGAATGAGCACAGATACCAGATTCACTGGGGACACATCTTCCACTGGTGTGGAACTGGGCTAAAGTTCAAAAGTTTTTGGTCACAACTTACTCAGATCTGCCATCTGGCTTATGTGCACTGAGTTTTACGGATTATACCCATCTCCCAAATGGAATAAGTAGACATTTGTGTATGTCAGGAAAAAAAAAAAAAAAAAGAAAATCTGCTGTCTGTGTTAACCAGAAGAATGGCCATTAGAGTGGCTCGCGTAGCCCTCGCTTTGGCAGCAGACTGAGGGCTGCCGGCCCTCCCAGTGGTCTGCCTTTTGGAGGAGGAGATGTATCCCTTCAAACCTGCAATCTGCTTGACTCCAGTCATCCTGACTGGGGCTCAGGATGTGCCAAAACTTCTGCTAGGATTTGTGAACAGTAAGTCTCGAAGGAAATTAGGGCTTAAAAAAACCTTTGCTTTTGTTTGTGATTTTTTTTTTTTTTTGTAGCTGTTTGTGGGAGGATACTGGCTATGGCAGAACTGACTGATACTGCAGCAGTACCTGCTGTACCAAAGGGCAGGGCTTGTTCATGAGGAGGAGACACCCTTACTTAAGACTAATAGCTTCCAAATTAACATTACAGAAAGGATTGCATTTTCCATTCAAATAACATGCTTTGTGTTGCTGTGCTTAAGCCTGAGGAAGACTTCTGCTTTATATGTAAACGTTCACTGAAAGCTGATCACCTGAATGTGTCTGTGGTGTTCCAACTAAGTAGCAGTAGGTTATGGAAAATACCAGCTTAGATATTTACCAGCTTATCCATGTTAGTCTAAGGCATCATTTTGAGCATATAATGAGTATATAATGAGTTTGAAAAAGTCCACCAACTATTTTGCTGGTTAGTGCACAAAATAAAAAGGAAGGAGCCATTGCTGTGTGGGGAAAAGTTTGGGCATGGGCAGAGTAAGACCAAATTCAGGGCAGCAGCACACACAGCTGTGCTGCAGAAGCTGAGGGAAAACTAAGGGTATTTAAAACAAAATGCTCCCAATTTTTTGAGACCTATTCCTAGCATAGATTTTATTTATTTGATTTTCATTTCTGTTTTCCCTGAACCTAATTTTTGAAGGTACACCCTTCACACACCTCCCATTTTCTGATAGGGTAGCAAAGACTAGACAGTGATATGCAGGTGTAGACAGAAGAATGAGGAGGCTACCAAATGTCCCATCTCATTTGGGTTATGGCTCTGGCTACCAGTAGAAAAGAAGAAGTAAAATGAGTTTTCTAATTTACGAATTCTTCAAGTGACTTCAGATCCTAATACATGATAAAATGAAAGGGTAAAGGAGTTATGAATTTGGCCAACAAGTATTCTTTCAAATACATGATCAACAAAAGGTTGTGTCTTGTTTACTGCTACAGTTTAATGCTGTTGGTTTGTCGGGTTTGTGAACCATGATTCCTAAAGCAAAGGAAACACACAAGAGGATTTTTTTTTTAATGATAGCACTAATGACAGATCAGCAAATTATTATCTTGCTGTGTGATGCAGTAAATAGAAGGCTGCCCTATAAAGCAAGTTGCCATCTCAGAAGACTGCTTACAGTTCCACCCATAGGTCTGAACTACTCCAGATTTAATTTCACAAGGAGTGAATTCAGATTATTTCATAGCCCTTAAAGATGGCCCCAGCCTATTTTTAATGTGCTGCTGGCATTTGTGAAAACAGTACAATTACCAAAGCTGTTGCTAAAACCCACAGCTACAGAGTACTACTCGGCTAAAATGGTCTCTGGGACCATTGTGATGGAAAAGCTACTGACACTGCAGACTGTCCAGGAAAGCTACTGGAAAATCTATATGGTGCTAAGTCATAATATGAACTCTTCAGAGACTCTCTTTTAAGGGTGCTACATACATACAGCATAGTAAAAGGCAATTCCTGGCTGTTGAGTACGAAAGGCTATGGTGTATGTAAGCTTGAACAAGATGAAAAAGCAATTCTGGTTTATTTGTCACATTAACTGCGAGGTAACAGCCAAGTATAGTGTAGGAACCACATAGCCACAGTGGAAGGAAAGCAATGCTTCTAACCCTTCAGAGTTATTTGCCTTATTCTGAGGAAACCCAAATGCTCCTAGTTCTCCAATAATAAACACTTAGACATTCATTTTAATAATTATTGCTGACATGGTGTGTAACTCTGCCATTAAAAGCATCCAATAAGCTATGGCACTCTGCTTCCCCTCTCCCCAACAAATGTCCCTGTAGCTATTTTGGTTTTGGTGGGGAACAGCCTAGTTGAAAGGCAGAATAAAAACCTCTGGCCCTTGCTACAGAACACGTACTCCAGCTCCACAGGGTCTTTGCTACTGAGACTCCACAGGACCCTGCTAAAACTGTCTGTCTAGTTACAACTCCACACAGTCTCACTCTGGCTAGGCCTTTGGATCAAACCCTTCTCATGTGAACACAGAGAGCGTCTGTGAAACTGTGGAGCAGATGTCTCCACAGAGACTCACAGATGCTGTCAGGACGGAACTTCAGGCTCAAACATTTGATGCATTTTAAAGAGGGATTCAGAATCAGACTCAAGCAGACAGATTGATCGTCTAACACTTCAAAGGCTTGAGCAGAATTGTTGTTATATTTTTCCTTTGTGCTTCCCCCCACCCACTGGCACTAATGGAGGTGACTTGTGTTTAACTTGACATGTTGTGTGGGGTGTACAGGAGGGGACTTCCACCTTCCAATTAAAGGAGTCAGGAAAGAATCATTAACTGAAGCAACAGAACAGAATGTGGGGCTGAAGGAGTTTAACACATCAGCAGACAATGAATGCTTATTGCAAATGCTGCTTTGCCACACCTAGTTCTGGTTCCAACCACGAACATGCAGCCTAGGCTCAGCTTCCAAAATGTTTGTTTAATTTTAGAGTAGGTAGTTTGAGAAAAACCTGAAGTTTTAAAATTATTTTCCTACTCTCTATCTTCAAGGACTAAAACATGCTACGAGATGAGACTACTTATCTCTTCAAGGAATTCACAGAAACTATTACGTATTTCCTGCACAGATTAATGTGTGTGGTGGTTGGGTTTGTTTGCATGGGATCTGTGGGCTTTTTGGAGGGCAGGGAAAGGCATTTACAAGTCAGTCATTTGACAAATACCACATACAAAAGGTTGCCTGTGAAGAAAAGGAAAGTGAAATGAGGAGGAAAGGGTGAACAGATTTCTGCTCTTCACCTAGGAGCCTTGGTAAGGTCTGTGCTTAGTATAATTTACAAAGGAGAAGACATCAAAAAAGTGAGAAAGGAGGACAACTACAAGTCCAGAACAGACAAAAGTGGGGAAGCAGTACTGGTGATACAGAAATACATGCATAAACATGCAATTGGAGATATGGAAATAATTCTGGAGAAAAGGGGTTTGCCTTCCTTCAGCAGCTTCTATTTTGACACATTTTACTATCTTAGATACAACTCTTAGGCATCCCTCTTGTCCCGGGCTGAAGAAAAAGACTTGTCTAGCAGTTAGTTCAAAGGGGACCTTTCATCAGTTGGGTTGAGCTGTGAGTTAGTGATGGGCATATCTTGAAAATATCCATCCCTCTCCTGTCACCAGCTATGGGAAAACAAAAGAATAGAGGAAATACAGCTGTAAGTGTGGAGAGGTACCAATGAGATTATTAAGGGAGGCTTCAAACAACTCAGGGGATTACATGAACTACATAGGAAAAAAGATCTGCTGATAGGAAGATGAATAAAAACTGCGTAAGACAAAAGTCCAAATGTCTATTTTTCTCTACCATGTGCTCTCTGGATCGACCCATTATAAGAAACAATATAAAACAAACTTCTCCACAAAAGAAGAGGAAATTGGTATAGATGCTACAAGGTAGAAAAGGTTGCAATTCTACTGGTATTAATTTATTGAGGAAGCAACACAGGATTGTTAAAGAAAGATACCAAAGCTCAATCCAAAGTTTACAGCAGGAAGGTGTGTAGTAGAGAAAGAAGGCCAGTTACTCCCTAGGAGAAAGTTTGGGGGTCTTATCATGCAGAGGCTGAGGAGAAGGTCACTTTCAGTGACGTCCCTGCTATGTCCATTACTATGTGAGGTCAAAGAGCTCAAGGGAACAAAGCACAGAATAACCTCAGCTCTCTCTCATGTGTACTAGTAATGGGGCCAGATCAGTCACGAAGAGAAAAGAGGCACTTAGGCACAAAGGAAGAGCCTCTACTATCACCTGCAACAAAGGCGCTGAAGGAATTACATGTCTGAATATTTTCATTCAGCCGACTAGGAATTAGAGATGGCTCAAGGGGACTTAATTTCAACTGCAACCTTTCCTTCCCCTCAGCAATCCTGTTTCCCGGGTATATGTTAGTGCATAAAAGGCCTGCTGGGAGACTGGAAGGGTAGGGGGTTCTTGTCTGTCCGCTGACACAAGTATCTTGGGAATAGCTGTCATCCTGTTATTAAATATTTAAATATTTCAAGAGCAAGCTAGATTCATCAACCTCTGGAAAGAGTAATCAAGAGAATGAAAGGTAGACAAAAATAAAAGGAAGAGTTACATTATTCTGGGGAAAGAAGATAGGATCACCATGCAAAGAGGGAAAAAACTGGCAGAAAAAATTGATGAGAAAAGGAAGAATAATGAGAGACAAACAAAAGGAAAATCACTGAAACGATAATAAAAAAAGTAACAGGGAAACAGAATTGGAAAACAAGCTGAAGCAATACCTGGAAACTCTGTGTCTTTACCAGTGAGAAAAAGCAAGCAAGCAAACAAAAAAGCAATACATAAATTCTGGATAAGTTGGTCAAGAAAAAACAAAAAGCAGCAAGGACAGAGCGTGTAAAGAGAGAGGATGAACATTACTGAGGGTCAGAAACATTCCGATGATGGGGAAAGAAGGCATATTTCATGATCATAAACAGGAAATAAATGTATTCCACCCACTGTACTATTTTCCTGCTTGATTGCCAAAACACCGTTTTCTCCAGAACCAAATACAATACAGTGTCTTAGCTCAAACACAGTTTATGACTGTCAAGATGACATTTAGGGGTTCTCCCATCCTTATTAAATGTACATCTGAGAGCTGTAGCAAAGCAGGATACCCAGCACAGAGAGATAGTAAGATGTATTCCATCTCAAACCTGCTAAACAGGATTTTGAGACAGAAAGGGGAACAAAAAAGGAACATAACTGAAGTGGTGATGGCAGGGCAGCAAGAGCACTTTCTATAGACACTGTTCAAGTGTTTGACTTGGGGAGACAAGCCCTGGAGTGATGGTGAGCACTCTTCAGGGTGATGGGACATACCAACATAATGTAACAGTTGGAGAGCCTTGGTCTAAACAGCTTAGGCTAGTCAGTAAGCCAAAGAGGTCAGTTCAATTTTAACAGCATTCAGTGTTTATAGCTGTCCATTTCCAAGCTCCTTACAATTAGAATTTAAATATCACAGTAATCATTTTACAGAGAGGAAACTATGACCACCAGGGTACCATAACTCATCCAAGGTAACAAAGCAGGTAGCAGGCTAGGAACGGCTCCAAACTCCCCACCAGGTGCCCTTTTCATTTCACTCACGGACTTGTCACATTCTCCTCCTAATATCAGCCTCCAAAGCTGCAAACATTACAGGCTGGAAGTCGAGCAAACGAAAGTCAGTGCGGGTAGGAAGGCAGCTGTGCAGTCAAAACAAGTGTAACCCACAGTGTTGTGGGGGAAACTACCAGAAATAGGCTAACACAGTAAAAATAAAACAAAAAAGAGACAGAGGAAAAGAGAAAGAAGTCAAGGATTGTTCAACAGAGAATTAAAAGGCGTTTATTCCATCCTGGCAAGGATAATCTAAACACTGTTGTGGTTAAATGTTTGCCTACTGCAGATCATGTTACAGCAGATTTTTCTATTCAAAGGGTTTGTTAATGGCTTTTGCTATTCCTTGCATGGGTCTTGAAAAAAAGTACATGCTATGAATGCGATATCTTTGCTTTTGATGCCAGCGGTTGTGAAAGGAAAGTTGGGAAAGAACTGGCACACAGAAGGAAAGCAGCCAGCCCATTTAGGAATACTCCATTAACTCATAGGAGAAGATTCCCCCAGGACACAGTCCCAAAGAAGACCCCTGGCGAGTTTAGGCTTGTATATCATTTGTCCTATCCAGAGGGCGAGGGAGTTAATGATTATATAGACACCTTGCTGTGTTCAGTATCGTTTGTGCCTCTCGATCAAGTGATGCAGATTACAAAGAATAGCAGTCTGAGAGTTCAGTCAGATGGGAAGGAGAGAGACACACACACAATTCCATTACCCCCACCCCCTCACCCCCCCCCCCAACCCTGTCACACACAGAGCTGCTCACATGTTACTGGAACACCATGATAGATTTCACTTGCCACTTAAAGGTTTCAGACTGGAGGGCAACATTTACATAGATAAAGGTATGTGTAGGGTTCTGTAGCTTTGCACTAGTTACTGGAGGTGCTCAGTACAAGATGTGCAGGCAAAAATCTGGATTAAAAGAGGGACAAAAAATTCCTCCTACCTAATTAACATAGCTTTTTGTCTAAGGAAGCACCAAACATCATGGCATTTCAGGAGTTATTGATGGCATTTGGGGAGGTTACTGGGGATTTCATGGTCCCTACAGCAGATGATAAAAGGGGAGGGGGAGGGAGAGCAGAGGGTCCAGGAAAACTTATTAAATTTTGGGCATCAAACTGGATTCAAGGAGAAGAGAATCACACCCCACAAGGGACCAGGACAAAAATCCTATGAGATTACTGGCTCAGCTGTGGCGAGCTAATAAGGTTATTCTGAAGCAGATGCAGTCGTTAATACAGTGGTGGCATGGGGATCTCCCGAGAGGGGTCAGAGCCATGATAACTCACAGTAGAGTAATGCACAATATATTTGTGGCCAGATCTTGTGATGGTAACTAAATGAACCTGTGTCAGTATTCTGTCATTTAACCCACTTTGTTGTTAATCCCATTTCAGCGATGTGGGGCTTCCTTGTGCCACCTAGTTTCTTGAAGACAGCCTTGGAAAGCAGCAACATTTTACACAAGGGCCATTAAACAGGAGATTCAGGTGGACTAAAATTCACTTTTGGGGAAACTGCTACATAACAGCTAATGTTAATTCTAAATTTACAAAAACATGTCAATTTGTGTTATTTATGGGTGCAGAGCAGAGAGCTGTTGGCAGTTTTTTGTGTGCTGTGGAATGGCCAGAGCAATGGAAGAAAGAGGTGGGTTTGACATGAAATGTTGCATTGCTCAAGCTTTTCACAGTATTTGCGATACCAGCAAAATAATTTGTGATAGATGGCTAAAGATTGTTGGATTCTATCACAAAATCTACAAGCACCAAGCTTACTGGGGACCTGAGATAATGCTGCTCAGGGCCCACACTCTGTTACGCTTAGTGCCTGATGCATTCTTTATGGCCAGATATGTGTAAAGGGAACAACTATTCACTTGCTAACTCTTGTTTCTGCCTACTTGCAGTGGAAATCATTGCCACCCACCTCATGATTACAGATGGCTTGTGTTTTACCAGTACTCTGTACTGAGGAGCTTACTCACTGAATTAGATGAACAAGTGAGGATTTCACTGAAGACCATGTTGAGGAGAACTGGGAGATCAAAGCAAGAGAAGAGGGAGGAATTTGTAAGAAGGAGAACCACTTGAAATTAAGATTGTTTTGAAACACAGTGGGTGGCACTGGAAAGGTGCAAAGTCAAAGACAGAGATATAGAAGGGCAGGATAAGGAAAGCCTACACACAGGCAAAAATGGAATTGAGGACCTCCTTTGGGAGGAGAGAACCTGCAGCCCTAAATGGGAAGGAAAGAAGACTAGTAGACTAGACATATCCTTGATGAAGTAGTCTTTAAAAAGATTGGCAAAAATAGCAAAACTCACACTGAAGACACCTGTGGCATTTAAATTACCCTGTAGAGAAAGCACCAAAGGTGAGAAGAAAGGTATGGCTGGATACTTCTGCTCTTCTTCCTTAAAAATTGGACTTTGAAAAAAAATATTGGACAGACAATAACCAGGTAGATGATGCAGTACATCATCAGAGCAACAGCCAGCTGCAAAAGGCTCAACATCCCAGGCCAAGCTTGGTAGGCAGGAAAGTTTACAAAAATTATTATACAGAGGAAGACAGAGAAAGCCCTTTACTCCTCTGGAAAGGAAGATGACCCAGGGAGCAGAAACATAATTAGGAAACCCAGGTTCTAGATTCTAAACTGGCTTGGTGTGATTTGGTTAGATCACTTTGGGCTTGTCACCACAGGGAAGCTGCCTGCCAAGTGGCTCAGGCTGCAACTCTGCAAAACACCAACTCCCTGTACGCATCTCACCACAAACAGTTGGTGCCCATTAGCTCTCTTACGTTACCAGCCGTTCCTGTGCCCTAGGAGCATCCACAGAGGAAGCCAGGGTAGAATACTTAGTACCCTGCAAATTTACACTCTCCAGTCTTTTGCAGTAACTGGTCTATGTGGAAGAGCTTTTATTCTTCCAGTTCTTGCAGCCCCCTTTTGTAAAATAAGAGTCTTTGGGGCCCTGTTGTGAGATTTAATTCATTTTTTTGCAACATGCTGAGATTCCAGGTGAGAAGTGCAGCGGCCAGTAACGCTGTTTACACCTCCAACTACGCCAAAGAGCAGGAAAGGCCAAACCCCAGTAAGGACGTTGATGTAATTCTTCACACGTAACCCATGCAAGGCAATACCGCACTTTGTGTACATTAGTGTGCAGTTTACAGGGGTGGAATCAAAAATCAGCTAATATAAACCCCCTCTTTGGACACCACAGTGATTGTTACTGCATTATGGCAGATGATGCATGTCAGAAAGATTTATCCAGATAAGGCAAAAATCTGCAGACGTTTTAATCAGTACCAAGATAGATCTCGTTTATATCAAGAACCTTTTTAATGCAGCATTGCTGGTTTGGTCCGACATCATCTCCTGCAGTGTGTGGAGACAGGCCAGGAGTATGAAGGCTACAGAGCAGAGCAGGAAGAAAGTCAACTGTGAAATTGGTAATTTTATGAGTTTCACGGGGGGTTTTGTTGTTAGACACAATGCATTTGGAACAGAGTGCCCGGGGTAATACCATCCACATAGTGTCCATTTGTCAGCCATAGGTAACGATATCTTTAACCTAGAGTTCTGCAGATATGTACAAAGGGAATCCGAAACTAGCTAAGGGTGGAGATGTGCCCATCATGGCAGGGTCAGGTGGTATTACTGCCACGTCTGTGAGTCCGGGGAGCCCATCCAAAACTGAGGCATGGTTTGCTCTTGGGGAGGGGTGGGAAAAGTTACCTCATTTTTCATCAGCCCAGAGGAGTCCTTTTCTCCCCAAAAGATGGGCAGGAAGGAGTCCTTCACTTGTGTCCCTAACAGTGCACATAATCTACAGGGTTATGTCAAGATTGAACAGGAGGGCAGGAAAGAAAAATCACGTGAGGGCTGAACACCATACAACATTTTCTTCCCTTTTCTCACAGAAAAATAGCTGGCCCTGTTTCCCAGTTGTATCCATTTATGTCTTCAAAGGTTATCAGCTTTATTCTTGTTGTAGCCATTCCTTTGCAATACAAACTTCAACAGTTAACATCAAGCACATGGGTTAAATAAGCAAATGCATTTGCAACTTTCATTCCACCTGCAGTGTGCTTATTTGGTTTCAGATGGTGAGGTTAGAGTTAAGGAAAAAAAAAGAGAGAGGGAGAAAGGGAAAAATAAAAAAGAAGAGAGCCACGGGGGTGGAAGATGTTAAGAAGGGCATCAGCCACAATCTAAAGGGTTAAGCAGAAAGTAAAAGGAGCATGGGAGTGAGCATAGCCATCGCTTTGTGTGAAAGACAGAGTCTTTCCACCTCACAAACCTCTGTAGGATTCTGGGTCTGGATGGCAAGCTGTGGCTCCATGCGGGTTATGATTTACACTGAGTTTGGTTGCATATTTACTTGGTAGCACACAACAAAGACTGGGGAGGGAGGGGGAGCAAAGGGCGATCAGCACAGATCTGTCTGCAGTATCGTATCAGCCTAATTCAGAAGCGAGCTGGGGTGGGTTGGGTTCATCTCCTTTGTTCCAGGACACATCCCAGGAGGATTTCTTCTCATGCGGGAGAAAATATACCTGTTGTGCTTCACTTCTCCTCATAAAGGAGAAACATTCAGGTCAAGGTGTGCTTACAAAGGGAATGGGGAGCTGGGAATGCTGTCAGGCACATAAGACTCAGAGCCTGGGTCTCTCCCTTTCTCCCACTCTCATACTTGGAGAGAATAGAATGCTATTCCTGGCTTAAAACGCTCTGGTCACGGATCAAGCCAAATTAGGTGTTAAAAGATTAGCTAAAACAACTCTAACCCCCACTCTACCCGCTTTAAATTAACGTGATTAAATTATATACAGCACTTAACGTTGTACATAAAGATGTGGCCCCATCTCCTCTTGTTCTGGTGCTACTGTGGGAATTTGTTAATTCAGCTTTCCAAGGGCTATTGTGAGGATAGTCACAATGTATACACATGTTAAAGAGAATGTATATTTTTCTGTATTTTGCACAAAATCCTTGCACTGTATTAAAATATGTAAGCAAATTCTAGTGTTAAGATATTTCCACATTATGATTTATTCCATTATCATTTTTTCCATCTCAGAATGCAATTAATATGGTTGTGTGTTAAATGATTCAGTGAAAGTAAATCTTTTATATTCAGGTAAGCAATTCAGCCTTGTAAGGTTTTATGGGAATTAGATTTTTTGAAGTCTGTGTTGAGCATGCCCATAACTCTGACAGAGCCCTGCAGGCTCTTGTCTTCACCTTCAAATCATAAGACAGAGAAATCAAGCTCCCTCTGTGCTCTCAATTATACCAAAAAACACGGAGCAGAAGTCTTCAGTAATTCAATCCCTGTGGAAGCTTCTTCATACTGTTTGCACTGTTGGAACTGCTGACAGCAGCAATCCCACAATCCCTCCTGGTAGGCTGTCAAAGTTCCTCGTGCCGTGTGAGCGGCACTGCTCTGTCCCACTGCTCCTCCTCCAGAGACCTTTAAGCACATGCATGACTTTTGATGCTTGCTCGATACAGTGGCCAAGAGGCCAAAAAACATCACAAGGAGAGTTCTCATACTCTTACAAGGTGCTTTGTACTCAAACTAATAGGATCTGTGGCTACATGTGGGCCAGGGCTGGTGTAATTTAATCACGA
>NW_020955408.1:1223483-1228483 GCF_003031625.1 Empidonax traillii | reverse complement strand
GTGCTAGGAATAATGATCAGTTTTAATATGACCTCATAAATAATGTAATAATAAACCAAGAGGATCTCATTCCCTATTCTGATTGGTGGAAAATCAATTGCACATTGCCTGGAAATGACTGACTTTCCATTACTGTTATTTTCTAATTGCATTCAAACACAATGTCTTGTATGGTGCCAGACAGCCATGCAAAAAGTTTTGTGCTTTTTTTAATTCCTTTTTGCTTTTAAGAAAAACAAGATTTCCATTGTTGCAAATTAATTAAAAATAAACAGCTACAACCCCCTGTAAATCAATTACTACCACAGCTAATGAAAAGTTGGTTGGTGTAAACTACTCTTGGCTTCGCACATAAGAATAAGAGTAATACAAGAAGTTACAATGCTGTGGCTCGAACACTAAGGGTCACTTTCTCTTATTTAAAAAACTCAAATCCTTAAACAAGTGCAATTCTGCACAGTAGTATGACTTTCTGGGAGCAGTTCCACTCTGCTTCCATGCTGAGCATCAGCAGACTTCTGGAGCTGTGAAAACTCATCTATTTTATTCTTATTCCTCTCCCTGCCTGTCCCTTCCCCGTGTAACCAACTGAAATAAAGAGTCCCATTAAAACAAACAAACAAAACCAAACAAACAACAAGCAAATCAATCCCGTGTGTCCTCCCCCCCCCCCCCCCCCCCCCCCCCCCCCCCCCCCCCCCCCCACCCTGTCCCCCCCCAAACTAACCCGAAACAACAAAACCCCACACAAAATCCCACAGTCTCTACAGCATGAATGAAATGTGCTTCTGAACCCAAGAACTAAGGACAGGAGTAGTGACAGGATTTATAGGGGTGCAAGGTTCCATTGGTTTTGTCATTGCTGTGTCCACAGTTAAGTAGCTTTCTCGTTTTATATTTATTTTACAGAGATTTTTCTAAAGAACAAAATCAGTTTTGATATCCATCCAAAGTCTTGATTGTAAGACTGGTCATACTATTCATAAACCCTCAGGCTTCTCCCTTGGAATTTCAAGGAATTAATTTTTCACTAAACACCTGCTAAAAGGCTATGCTGTTGCACTTGGGCATACAATTTAATCTTTTTGTGTTGTCTCCCAGCACTTTCATTGCTGTCTATGGGTTTCACAGGCGGGGAAAATCTGAGCCCAGCACTAAAGCGATAAGGACAAAAAGTAGTACACAGTCAGATTTAAAAAAGGAGTATTTTAAACATGCCCTCTTCTATCCGAGATGCAGAGTTTCTCCATTCAGAGTTTCTGACAGGTAGACAGAGAGGAGTGTTTATTAAAAACATTGCAGCACATGTGTGAGCTGGGATATAGCAGTTTATAGCAGTGAGAAGAGAGGAATCACTACATGTAAGTGTATGTTACACGCTGAACTACACTGCTGTATATAGTATTAACTTGTACTGCTTTACTCACCTCATACAACAGAATCCAAATTAGGTCCCATTATTACATTGAAGGCTCACACTCAATAGCAGTTAAGCTTCTTTGAATGGATTCCCTATTGTATAAAAAGTATGCCAGTCTTTGACTGCCAAAATCAATTAGTCACATTCATTATGCCTCTATTTATTAATGCTGTACACTTTATAATGCATTTGCTGCTGAACAAAGAAAGTTATAAAATATCAAATATGTGTTATGATTGTAATTATAGCAAAAGAAGTAATGATCTCTTTTAGTCGCTAACTGGTTACAAAGCTCCTGTAAAGATTACATTAGTGGTGACAGATTTATGATCTTTTCCAAGATGTAATCCTTTCTAGCTCACATTTTTCAACAGAAGAACTATGTGATTGGTTACAGGTTATTGGCTTCGATAGCTATATTCAGCAGAGATTATTGCGCTTCTGTCTCCAATAATCCAAACACACAATGTAATCTCAACAGATGCAATTTTAATCTGTATTGCACTGTTACAATAAAGTGGGGCACCATAAGGCTTTTTATCAATATAGGGTTCAGTGTTAATTCAATGATGTTAAGAATGACCGACTAGCATTAAAATCCAGCAAATAATTAAACCTAACGTGAAAATAAAGGAAGAACAACACTGGCATTCTTGCAACAGTGGGTTTTGATGGCATTTACTATCAAGCTGTTACACCTTAATGTACAAAAAAAATTAATTCTAGACATCAATATCATACAGCTAACAATTTTCTGAATACTACGCAGTAGCAATTGAAACCTACATTATGTTTTATCTTCCTCTCATAGATGCTGCTGCATGGAACTGTTTAAAAAGAAGCAAGATATTAAAAAAAATCTTATTAATATGCAGCAGCAAGAGGATGCTGACATACATGGAAAAATGAAAGACCAGGTGAAAAACTTATAAAGGCTCCATATTTCTACCATAAACAGAGCATGTACAAATTGAACTATGTTTCCTAACCTTGGCTCCCATAGCATAGCTTGTGGCGGTACCCCAGTACTCCCTTCTTTTCCAGAAATGTGTCCAACTCCCTCTGCTCATTTCCACTGCTGACTTTGGCAAGCATGGAAATTCCACCCACCCTTTCTTACAAAAAATATTCTTTCCTAAACTGTTTGTCTGCTGTAGTCCAGTCACAGCCTCAATCGTGAACCCTTTGTTTTCTAATTACTTGCTACTTCAAAAAGCTGACTGGCATCAGACTGATTTCCTTTTAGGAATATAATCCATCTCTCTTAAATCCCCATTCAGACATTTTTCCATAAGCTAAATAGGTCTCATTTTTCTGTCTTCACACTGTATTTTTTAAGAATAAAAAAATGTCTTTTTACCAGATGTTCCTTTGAAACTTGGTGTAGGTTTCTTTTTTTTTGTTTGTTTGTTTGTTTCTTTTTCTTTGTTGGTTTTTCTGCATTCAGTGCCCTACTATCCTGTACTCCACTTTGTAAGATCACAGGAGATGTTTCATAAGGCAGTTACAAGCTCTCTTTTTTACCAGCTGCACCTCAGCAGTGCGACTCTCAGCTCAATGAATGCTGTCACATGAGGTTCTCCCACTTTGGGCCTTGATCTTGCGAGCTGTTATGCTGCTAAACCCTTGCACACACATATGTAGTTTTAGCAACAGAAATTTTCGGCAGCTTTAAGGCACAGGGTCCCGGGCCAATGTATTTTATATTTCTGCTGTACTAATGACCTATCTGAGAACACAGTGGGCCAGCCACACAAAGTGATGGAAAAGAACTAAACCCTGTGAAACACTGCTGTGCTGTGCTACTGGCTGGATGTGTTTGTAAGTGGGGCAAAAAGGAGTTAATGTTTCAGACCAGGACATCACTGATTTCTTTTCTTTTTACCCTACGATTAACTTCTGGGAAAATGGAGATAAATGAAGACAGTGAACCTTGCCAAAGAAAGTGGCAAAGACATGAAGGAGAGAAAGGAGTAAGGAATACAAAATCCAAGAAGAATGCTTTACATCTTCTGAATTCTCTACTGCATTCTTTGCCCAAATAAATCTTAAATCTCTTTCAGTAACTCTCTCCTTAAAATAAATTTACTATTTGCAGATCAACCTGTTACAGTATACTGTTAGTAAAAAGAACCCGGAAAGCCAGGCAGAATATATGTTTTCTTTTTGACATCTATAAGGATTATGCATCACCTAAGACTGTAAACAACATTATTTTGCTGAGATTAGCCTCCACAACCCAAAATATTTCACTGTTGTAACTTGTTGAAGCAACCTTGACACCCACCATAAGTGCCAATCTTTAAAACCTAGTGAGTAAATTTAGGCTGAACCAGGAGAAGCTCATCCACACCGCTACCTTTCTGGAATTAATTCCCCCAGAAGTCTTCAGCAAACAGTATGAATAATTAAGTATACAAATATATTCTAACATATTTTGTGTTTTAGTATCAATAAGTCTTTGTGACATAGTATCAATCAGTCTTTGTCTCAGTCACTCAACCTCAAAGATCAACACAGGCTGCTAGGCTCGGCAAATTATATTCTGACCTTTCACCTCTGCCCACTCTGGTCAGGTAGCAAATGAGATCTAAACTGAAGGCATCTGTAGGTCTCCATTTGTTCTCCAGGGACTGAAAATTTATGTAACAAAATCATTACACATTATATCACTCCACTTTGCATGAACATTAGTCTCTACTTATAAGAGGACCCTGGACTCAGGTAATATAAATAATGAACTGCCTCTTATTTTGTGAAGGGAGTTAGAGGGGAGAGCAGAAACATGCTTTCTTGCAACAGTCAAGGCAACCATTTGTAGTACAGTACAAACAGGCCCACTATGAATGCTACAACCTGTACTTCTGATGAGTTAGTCGGTGTTAGTCCCCTTAACTAGACAATCACAAATACCCACCCCAAATCCCAGACTCTACTGTAGTTACAGTAATACTGGCAAAAAAAATCACTTTTGTTCCAACTCTAAAATTGCTGTCAAGGCTCCAGAGACTATAAACAACAGCTTTCACTGCTCTGACCCCCATGCAATTTTAAATCCCCCAACCTTTCTGAGCACTGTTGGTGAGCAGCCCCATTACATCTTAATGACTGTCATTAATTTCTAAAGAGTGTTAATTTCAGATTTTTAATCACCCCTTAACTATTCAATTAAATTTCAATAAAATGTTAAGTACTTACAAGTCTTCTCATTTTTCCTAAAATACTTACTACATTAACATGACTGAAGTCCAGTGGTAAAAATGAATGAAATTAAATGATACAGCATTACAACAACAGCTGACAACAAAAGAAAAATTCTACCAACTACAAACTTAATCATATAAGCCCTTGCAATACCATTAGCACATTTTGGAGTCTTTGGAGTTGGGGGAAGCTTTCAGGAAGACCACAATTAAATCATATTATTCTTCCTAGAGGAAATGGACAACAAAAACTTGTCTTTTAAAAAAAGGCCACATGCTTCATAACATGCCAGCTTTGAAAAAAACGTGTTGGTCTTAAACACAATATGCACAACCAAAGGTTTTCAGACACGACAAGGGCAGGTTAGCTTTAGGTG
>NW_020955408.1:1138483-1220983 GCF_003031625.1 Empidonax traillii | reverse complement strand
TTTTTCCCCTTGTTCCTTAGTATATAAGTCTAACATTTGCCTTCCCTTTTGGCAGCTAAAAGTACTGGATTGTGCAGAGTATCATTCTGCTGGACTAGAGGAGGGGGAGCACATGTATGAGAGAGAAATTGTATGGAATTATGACAGAAGAGCCTATGCATACTCTATGCCCAGACTTTTTGCACTGCAGCGTATCATCTGCAATAAAAATTCAAATCAGTCAAACATCTCCAGCAGAAAGAATACTTATAAAACATGGATGCATCACCATAATTTTGGGCTTGCTATCAGCACCAGCAAAGAGTTGGCAGTGACATCATATATACACCCAGATGGCACTTTCATTTTACTGGCTACACTGTTCCTCACGGATTTGAAAAGGAAACCTTCCCAGGCCACGTTGCTGCAGTTTAGAACCCGTTTTCATTTGTAGTCTCTGCTACAAAAAAAATATACAAAAATGGAGAAAAATGAAAAAATAGAGCAACACCTAAATAGCCTTCCTAACTTTCCACACTCATTGTTTGCTTCACCATTTTAATTTGACTTGGTTACTAAAAGTTGGTGTTTACAGAAATAAACAACAGTATTTTAAAGCTGTTACTGTGTATTACAGTATAGCATTCTGTAAAATCCAGACTGTAGGGTCTTCAGAATGGGAACCTTGTCTTTACATCCAAAGAGGTGCATCTGTATTTTCAGTCAGTGAAAGAATAAACAATCATTATCCTCCTCTACATCCCCTTTGTTACCTTAAAACCTGACATTTTGAAATAAGTTAAGGATTGCAAATGAACAGTCTTTTCATTTATCCATTCTCTCCTGCCTTCCACAGCTCCAGCATTAACTACATTTTTCTTATCACCTATTTTGGAATAAAAGTGTGCTGCACCTGTACAGGTTTTGCACACCTCCAGTGTTTCCAGTGGCTTTGGAAAGAGGTGAGCTGCATACTCACACTGTTCGCTGGCTTCATTTCTCCATTCTACCCCCTCACACCATCTTCTTCCTTCATGTAATTTTGAACCATTTTTTCACATTTCTCACCTAATCCCTAATACCAGTCTCTCCCATCCACCCCATGGATGTGCTTTAGAAGGCTGCAGTTCACTGCTACACAAGTATGTGGAGAAGTCCTCAAGATAACCACATCAACCGAAATAGTTAATGTCGCAAGCCAAGCTAATAAAAACACAGTGAATTAGAATATAGCTACACAAGTAAAAGATACGCAGAAAAAAAAAACAGAGCTGCCCACTAATACAGCTAAAAGAGCACCAGAGTCTTGCTCCTTAATTGCAGAGGCTACTGGCAAGCAGGTTTTAGCTACAACAGATGACTCCCCTTTAGCATCCAAATTCTATGCAGACTATTATAAATCAGACTTTATTCGTTATGATGAGCTGCTATGAATTACTTCAGAATCTACAGTTAGTGTTAAGCAATATTTGTTTAAAAATGTTTGAGGGAGATCTTGTTAAAAATTCTGAGTGGTATTGGAATTTTGAGCGTGCGAGCTTGCCATTCTAAACCATTTGATTAAATTTAACCATAGGAAGCTCTTCCAAGACCTAATGAAGCAGCAATTACATCTGAAGAGGGAGCCAAGCCAAGAATTCTACCATTCCAATAGCTCTCCTTTGAACATCATGCTACAATATCTAATCTTCTCAGTTTCGGGTTTACACATACAATAAATCTCTGAGCGTTTGGATTTGTATAAAATAAATCATATAGAAAAACATTCTTTTGGAGCTTTTTTATATAAAGAGCCTAAAAAAAACTGAGATAGTTTTAAGATTTTTTAAATTAAAAAAAAAAAAAAAAAAAAAAAGAGCTGTGCATGAAACTTGATCCAGATGAATTCAAAAATGTTGCAAGTATTTGTGGGGTATGGCTGAAAAGCACATGCTGCCTCCATGCTTATTCCCCATCTTCCACAGTACTTTAATTAGAATTTTGACAAATAGTTATAACATTGAAAAGAAAAAATTAAATAAGCATAGAGTGAACGTTAACATTAAAAAAAAAAAAAAAGCTGGTCCTAGTTCTAAATTCATTTGCTTTGTCATAAGCATTTGCTCACACTTCATCATAACCACCTTCTTAGTAGCTCACTGTGTCAGTGTAAGCAGGATAAGGCACAATCCCAGCACTTTCCCTTTTGATTAAAAGGAGGAACTGTGAAAACTGGAAAATGGTTTCATTTTTCATGCCATCAGCAAATGCAGATTATTTGGTCTTTTCAGTAACATTATTATGTTGCACAAAGATGATCTGGTTTGTGATTTAAGATGTAGCTAGAGCAATCCAAGTACAGCCAAATTGATGGAGGCAATCTTGCTCTATTTCCAGTTTTCCAACATTTCTTTATTACATGTAATAGAACATTTTAGCATAATAACGCAAAATCCTTGAGATACAGAAGATGAAAAAATAATGTTGAAAAGTAATTCCTCACATCTGGCTTTCACCACATCAAGTGCAAATGGTGAACTTAAACATGAAAATACAATTTGCTCCTTTGAAAGTCTACATCCTTATCTCTTGCAAAGAACATACATTTATTTCCAGTGCCTTAAGGTAAAGACTAAGGCATCTATCACCAGAACAGTAAGTATCAGAAGGATTTGGAAGCAATATCTTCATAATGTTTCTTCGGAAGGGAAGAAACAGGGTTACTCAAAATTCATAGTGATTATTAAGTTTACATTCACACAGCAGATACGGTACCATATTATTTCCCATCAACAGTGTTCTCACCTGCTGAGAATCTCTCCTTGGTTCAAGACAGCCATTCATTACAAGGCATTAGCACTCTGCTGCACAAACCAAAGTTATGCCCCACCAGTGAACTGGGCAAGCCCGTAATACGCACACTCAGCTCACAAGGAGTGTGTTTATCTATTTTTTGAGCCCTTCATTTTGGTGATTTAATAGGCAAGCAATTTCTTACTTCAGCAGATTCTTTCTATATTATCAACTCAGGTATTTCTGGACAAATGTGTGGGTGTTGAAAAGACTCGCAAGGCTCCCCAAAGCTTTGCTGTATCAGTGGAGTATGCGCTGACAGCAGGGACTCTTTATGACAAGAAAAGCTGATCAGCTGCAAGCTTTCTCTCTTGATGAATCTAACTCTTCACCAGGTCTAAACTAAGCCTGGGGGTTTTGTGGGTTTTTTATTTCTTAGCCTTCTTTGTGGCCTGCAGAAAGTTATGAAATAGATTTTTCTAGTCCTCCTGGTAGCAAGGCCAGGTTCACATCCTGACCTCAGAAGCACAGCAGTCTGCAAAAGCCAGTCTTCTCTGCCTAACATAAAGCAAACTGCAACATGCAACATAGGGCAATATTAAGAGTGAGAAATGACAAGCATTGTATCAGCATTGGGAAGGAAAAATAATAAACCCCAGCCATATTAAAAATTCCAGCAACAACAGCACTGAACAACACAATTCTGGCACTGCAACAGTCTCCATTACCAAGGGTGGAAGCAGATATTCATCTGCAAAGAGTGCTTAGTTGGAAAGTAGATTTCAGTTACAAGTCAAAAAAAAGAAATTCTTTATCGCAGGGGATTGTTTATTTTTAGATATTTCAGCCATCTTATTCTGTAACCATTCTACTACCTTTCGGGTAGTGTAAAGTACAGGCATGTATAGACTCTCACAACGAGATGTACTAATGAAAATACAAAATAAGCCTTACAGGACTAAATCTCCTCTCAACAACATTAATGTAAATCAGTTCAATCAACTGGGGGACATTGGTGTGAAAATTGAGTGAGGAAAGAATTGGGCTCTGATGCTTTGAACGAACTGCTCAAGTATATTTTAGAAATGTGAAGGCTGTTAAACTGCAGGTTTAGGAGCTTGGAAGATAAGAGAGGTGTAAAAATGATAAATCTTATTTTCATGGTGAAATAGTATTAAGGAATCAAAATATAATCCCAGAATACATAAATACTGAAGTGGAATTTGCTACCAAAAGCATCAAGAGTTTAACATGAGTAAGAAACCAGATTCTTATCAAAGAACACAGGATTGGAATGACTCGTTCCCATTAGCATGAGTGACAGTGGTGCTTGTGCAAGTACCATGTATGGTGATGGAATATGGACTCTGAAATCTCTGTGACCTTGATGTGCAATATTTATGTCTACACCTTTAGCCTCCTGCACATAATAAGATGCAATCTTTTAGCTTTATGCAGTTCACCAGGCATTCAATTAGAAAGAGCAAATTTCTTTTTTTTTTTTTTTTGGGGCGGGGGGGAAAGAATGCTAAGCTACTTAGACAGAAGGTAGTGAATCAAAAATTGCAAAACTTGAGCTTTCAAAAATAGCCTAAGTGACCTCCTACAATACTCTGACCACTCCATCACAAGCAGGAGGCAACCCCTGTGAAGAGCAAATTCTGGCAAAGTTCTCTCTTCACAGATGATGCACAGCTTAAGCTATAATGAGTTTTTGGGTTACAAATGCTGAACGCATTAATATTCCTTGATGATAATTATCACAGTATAAGCACCTTTCCCAATGTGAGTAGCATAAAGCAACTGAAGCAGCATTTTTACTACATTTGAAACAAGCTGGAAAATGGGATTTTCTACTCTCGTAACCTGAGGTCAACATACATCAAGCTATGCATATTAAGTATGTCTACCCTATATAACTATATAGGCCTTTCCATATATTCACACACATGCATGCAATTAAACACCCTCACTTTTTGAATACTTAAACAAATATGCCACACACATGAACACGATTTCTCAAAAAAAATATAACCAACATTTTAAAGTAGATTCAAATAATTTTCAAACAGGCTACACTGGTATTTCTTCCAAAGTGAGTGATTTTTCTGTAAATAAAAACAAACAAAGGAACAGCCGATACAAATTGAAATTTTTAAAAAAATATTTATATCCATCCAAACAGAAAATAAAATTTGCAGAAAAACACTGCTTTACACCTTCAGGGGTTAAACTAACTACTATGTGCAATACTAAATATGTCTTATACCCACCAACAGTAGCCTTTATTTTTTATAGGAACATGCAAAAATACTGTTCTTCAGTGAGCCCAAGCTCTTGCACACAGGTCACAGACTAAGTAATAAACAGAAGGACTGGAGATATCCCCAGGAAACAGAGGAGCAGGAGGCTCAAGCCAGGCAGCTGAGCACCTGCAAAGCTGTCCCTTACCCGTCACTGCAGCCAGGAGAACCGCTGTGCTGCCTCTGCGTGGGGCAGGAGCACACACAACCGGGCAGCAGTAGCAAACCTACTGACTTAATAGCCAGACAGGCTCACCCAACCTCTGTAATTTACTCTTAAATACAAACAGGGGCAAAAATCTGTGAGTTATCCCAAGGAACAGATCCATCGCAACATGTATGGAACCCAAATACCTTCCAAAGACAACATGAGATTCGCTTCCTTAAATAGTATAAATAAACTTGACTGTACTTTAAGTGCAAGACATTTAATTATTATACAAGTACTTACTGAGGATTAATTAGCATACAACAAGGATATGAAACATGCAGACGTTTGTCAAAGACAGGGTTTCTAATGATTTATTATTGTTTGATTAACAACATCATGCAGCAGCTATGTTATTAAATCTCTATTTTGCATACTACAGAACCTAAAAGTGTTACCCTCAGAAGAGGGCAACAACTTGATCTTTGCTTTTCTCTCACCCCCAATCCAGAAAATGTTCACTGTTAAAAATGATGACCTGGTAAGGAGCCTTTAAGATACCACACTGTGAGTTTCAGGGTTTTTACTGAATGCTATAATGCTGTTATTCCATGCAAATAAACTTAGTGCAGCTTTCTTTTGACAAAACGGGAGTCAGCTTGAACTATTAATCCAAAAAATGAGAATCAATTCTGACGTTCTGTTGGTGTGAAATCTGCTGAACATGTTTATGACGTGTTGTCCTGCACTTCCTTTACGAAATATGCCATGCTACAACCATTTTGAGAACTAAAGCATAATTTTTACTTATGTGCTGTAAAATGTCTCGAAATCTCATTTGAATATATGGCAGGGTTTTGAGGGAACCTTTGCTAAATATTTAACAGCACTATTTGCTTATTAAATACTGTAATGTGAAAGCCATGAAAGGATGATATAAAGCGCATGACAATTTTTTTCTCTTAACATTGGTGCTCACTTTCAACACTGTACAAGCCCATTCACCAGAAGAACTGATGCACTGTAAGAAGTACTCTTTCTTATCAGAGAAATGAAGCAATGGCATCTTGCTATTATACAAATGATTAAATCCCTCCTTGGTTAATTGCATAAGATCTGTTCCTCTGCCATTAAATCTCCTCTCCATCCTCCTCACTAAAGCATCTGAATAGATCACATCTGAAAATTAAAAATGATGCAGTAAAATCAGAATGGCACAAGATATATTGCTTATATGAAAGGCAAACCTAGGGGAAAAAAGAGTCAGGTAGAGAACATGCAGCTTTGGTTTATCATACATAGAAACTGCAGGGTTGACCATTTTGTAAGTAGAAAATTGAATATGTTTCTCTGCACATTACAATGCATTTGATAACTACATAATACAGTAACAGCCATGTTAAAAATACAGATGTAAGACTGAAAATAGTCTATGAACACTGCCATCAAAACAAAATTGAAGTAACTTAGTTCACAACAGACGAGTTTCAGCAGGAATCACTGAAAAAATACTAAAATCCACAATGAAATATTTTAATATAAACTCACAAAAAAGTGCAACTCTTGGCATGGAATTGCCTGCAGAGTGTGCATTTATTCTGTAAACACTGTAACAATGATTATCCGCCCTTTCAGCTCTCAGTGGAGACTCCTGCTTTTGAAAATGTCTTGTGGTGACTTACTAAATTCAGGCTATTTCAATTAGTATTACTGCACATTAAAAATTAATTGCATTATAGAGTGAATTAAGGTTTAAATTTCAATTCTACAGTGTGTGTGCTAGAAATGACAGCTAAAAATCAATGCTCTCTGGCCCATAATCGGAAGCTTGTATGACGGAATAGTGTGGAACTGGTGTCAGTTTTAAAAGAATTGATAGTTCAATTCAAGGTGTGTCAGCTCTAATTTCTGATTTAAATGGGAATGCTACAGGGCCACCGTATTAAGTTAAAGAAGAAACTGGAGAAAAAATAAAAAATCTGCCTTGCAATGAAAAAAAAAGTGCCATCTTTATAAAGATGGAAAAAATCCAAATTACAGCTCAAAATTTGTGTTTGGTATCACTGGGGGAAAAAAGATGTTTTAATGGGATGACGACTTCATTACAGAAGAGTTACATTTTTTTCTGCATTCAGAACATGTTGTTAAAATACCACCCAGAATGGCAATTTAGGCTCCAATCCTGCAAATACTTGAGAACATATACAGACTTATTCCTGCATAAAAGGAAGCTTGTGACATCTATTCACGTGAATAAAATTGCATGAGTAATTACATGTTTTCAGGATCAGACCTTCTCATTACAGTTCTGGATGTCCGGCGGTGCCATGCAAGCCCATTTAAAACTTAAACTGACAGACGCAGACGGAGGTTCACAGCGGAGCCTATGGACCCTGTGGGGGTCACGCTTTGGGACACTTTTCTGTGTTCTAACAGTCTTGGCAAGTACAGGACCAAAGAATGCGGCCCCCAGAGCCACCGGACAGCACATTTGGGAGCCTTGATATTGTGCAAGTCATGCAAGGAGCTGTACTTTCTAGGTCCAACCCCTAGCAGAGGACCAGGGGGGATGTTGAATCCCTAAGCTACAGTGGGAGGGGTGACAGAAATGTTGCTACCAAATGTATCAAAAGTGATCAGGTATCAGGCTACAGAGATGAGTGTATATTGGAATGGACAACCGTTCTTTGTACCTCCAGTAAGTATATCTGCTCCAGTCTTCTGAGCTGCCCCCTTTGTTTTAGAACACAGGACAATTTCTTTGCCTCCATACACACAAAATAAATCATTATCCTACACTTTATGGTCTGACAAATCAGTTAAAACTTGCCTGCATGGATGAAGGCTGCTTCTTCTACAACTAAAGCAAAAATCTGCACTCTTACCTTGCTGAAGCCAATGTGCAGACATTGCCACTGTAGCTTGGAATGATTTTTGAAAAGAAAATGTCTTTATTAAAATATTTGTTATCTTCACAATAATAATAATTTTTCTTACTTGTGCGAAATTGGATTTTGCAGAGGGTTCCTAGAGATCATGGGTGATAAATTGACACCACTTCTATAATTCTTCCTTTGAATGTGAACACAGTGCCAAAAGGAAAGGAAACAGCTCAAGCAAAATCACTCTTACACTGTTCTCTGTTGTAAAATGTATGGGGAATAGCAAGAAGGTAAAAAGCATGTTCTACTTGTTATAAATCTAGTATTGTTCCGGTCTGAAAATGGTTAGCAAGCAATGTCTGTCACTTCTATCAGCAACAAGTTTTTTTTTTTTAAGAGCAAACGAGGAAGAACACCGCAAGTCTAGTCAACAGACCAAGCTGGTATCACTAAAGTATTGCAAAGCCACCCAGGATACCAGAGCCTGGAACTGAACAGTCATCAGTGTGTACCTAAGAGCCAAGTTGATGTCCAAAATGTTTTTAAAGATCCCCTGTGCTGCATGGATGTCCAACAGCAAGTTTGGTGTCAGGAGAGTAAAGAAGATGGGTTGTAATAACAACAATAAAAAAATAATCTGGTGCAAATAGACCCCACGGTGTAGTAGTCTTCCCTGTGCAACAATCACCCTTCACTTCAATTTAGTGAAGTTGCCTCATTACAATACAGCATACAAAGGGGGCAATATTAAGGCACACTATTTAAAGCTACAAGACCTGTGGTGCCAGCTATAGCTGGTATGGAATCACAACTATAGATTCAAAATAAGGTAATTTCAGCAGAGAATACTGAAAAATTAAAACTCTCCCAAAGGTGCAGAAGCGTGTCATTTTTACAGGACTTACCTGAATGCCACAGTAAGCGATTGACGCTAAAGACTGACAACACATTTTATAGTGTGGACCCACAGACTTGTTACAAAACCACAGCAATAACTGGTTGCAAGTTAATGACAGCCAAGAAAGATGAAAGAATGATGAAAGAATTCAACTGGTTTAGGTAAGGGGGAAAAAATCATGTTTTCATATGACAGCAGAAACTGAGAAAGAGATTTGTGCAGAGTACAGGACCTGCAGAGTAGAGGAAGCAACTTTCAGAATTGCACTGACAAAGGACAAATTCTGAAGTGGAATAAGCCAGTGTTATTGACTCAATAAAGCCATCATAATTTCTGTTAACTCTCCTGTTAGCTGGTTCTGATTGGAGAAGAAATAAAGGAAAATTTCTGTTGTGTGGAACAGGTGATGTCAAGAATAGAAATCAGCTGGACAGCATCTGCGAGGAGTGGTAATACAGTAAAGGAGGAACAATTTTTTTTTTTTTTTTAAATTGCACTCCGAAATGGATAGGAAATATGAACCAAATTTGGGAGCTCTAAGGCAATGAGCAGAATTCCCCATTAGCCGAGAGATAATAAAAAACACAAATGACTTAATAGCTTGCTATTTACAGCATTACAGTACTTTTCCTTCTGAATGTACATTAACTAATTTGTCTTGAAAAATCTCTGTGGCTAAGTACTGTCTCCATTTCACATTTCAATGACTTGTTCTAGGCTAGTGAAGAAGTAACTGGGAATGCTGGAACCATCACAGACTTGCACCCATTCTGATTCGTGTTTCGATATTCTGAAGTAAAAGTTGTCTTTGTAGCATGTCAAGCAAAGATGTGATAACAGGACTTGGAAAAAAAAAAGAGTTCCCCTTCCAAACAAGAAAGGAGAATGCCATACAGCAAAGGAGAGACAGAGACCATGAAACATGATGCAAAAATTGACTTTTAACATTTTGTGGGAGATAATACTGGAAGAGAACTTAGAATCAAAGAGCCTTCCAAATCTGCAGATGGGAAGGAACATTTAAGAAAAAAAGGAGAGCTGCACTGTACTGAGAGTGTTTTTCTTGACAGGGAAGAGAACTTCTCCTACTGAAGCTTTAGGTTAAAGGAGACAAAGAAAATTACCAGCCCACAGAAAGACTGGCCTGGAGGACCCATTGCAATAGTTGAAAGAGATGCACATGCAGCACAAAAGCGGCAGTTGATGTAAAATACGATAACCTAGGTGACATATCATAGAAATTAGAGTCCTATTTTCTGTCACCTAATTTATTCCCATGCACCGCCATGAAGGATTTTTCCTAGCGGTACAATTCTGGTCTGTACTGCTAGGCATACTCCATCACTGGTGCAAATGCAGCAGGTAAAAGTAGCGAATTTTTCCATTATTAAAAAGTATCCCTAAGATTATGTTTTCTAGGTTAGCTCTCTGCCCAAGCCTATTTATTTTATTTTTCACTTATTTGTTTTTATTTTTATAGTTTACATTTTAGCTTTCTTTTTTTAATCTCAGCTATATATATATAACCTCCAAAGAGGTTAAAAATACCATCCCCGTTAAATTTGACTTGAAGAATAACAGCACACAAGGAGTAGTGTGGGTTAAAAGTTCAGATTTGGCAGGGAAATGTCACTCAGCTGAAGAGATGAGTATTTAACTGCTCTCTGGTGAAAATTGGTTTTGATTTGATCATGTTATGACAGTTCGCAAATCACACTTTGCACTAAGTGATATTTGGGTTAGGCTTTTTAACCAAACTTCGAAGGAAATAGAAGGCTGCATTGATTCTGAATGTCTAACTGAAAGAGGTAGTAAACATCAACATCTCCCAAATTGCTCAATAAATTACACAGTGCTCTGCAGGAGTCTCATATGGGTGACTTGGTGTAGGGGGGATTTTTTTGCACAGCTATCTAATGTCTTGGCACTCGCATAGGTGTGCAATGAAAAGCAATGAAGCCAGAAGAACAGTGGGTTCATTGTGAAGGTTGCCTGTGAGAGGATTGGGGAAAAGAGTGCCTAGCCAAACAGCTAGATATTAAGAATATACCACTGAGGTCCTGAACTGCAACACACTAATAAAGTGCTGTGTGAGAGAAAATTTGAATTGTATGGCTAGGCACTGGAAAAAGAAAGCCAAAGTAGGATTTTAGAGGCATATCCTTAACACTGGTCACTGTACATGTGTTTTATGATTGCTTTTGATAATAGAAATAAACTATTCCTTTTATCATTCAGTCTAATCCAAACATGAGACTGGTACCTTTCATCACAACCACAGTGAATGAGGCAGTGTTTTGAACTAAGCTTTGTCCATTGCACTGTGAATAGCTTATCCTGTAAAGTCTCTTGGATAAGTACCATATATATCAGATTATATTCATGTAATAAAATTAATGCGTTATGTGGCTTTGCACCTTTGAGCAACAGGTCTCCTTCACTATGCCCACTGCTTCATTTCCTCTGGGGCTTCTCCTAATGCCCTGACTTGCCCAGTGTATTCAAACAGTGACTTAGTTAAGAAAAAAAAATATGCCAAAAGGAATGTTTTTTTCTTTCTTTCTATCTATTCCCTAAATTTATCTCTATAACTGCATTAGTTTAAGGTCACATGACAGAATTACTCAGTTCTATCCCACGGATATGTTGGTGTAATGGTTTTATTTGTATGTTTCACTAAGAGGGTATATAATAATTTCTTCACAGTCGAGAATCCTGAGATTGAACTTTAAGGGTTTGACAATTTCTTGCATGGAAAATTTAGATTCGGGAATATTTACACTTCACACTTATAAATTAGATTGATTTTTTTTTTTTTAATTATTCCACAGACATGCGCACCCGGTTTTCTGGTTGCTGAAGCAGCTGTCTTACAAGCTAAAGGACATGACAGATAGTTCAGCTTACATATACACATGCATACACCCATGCATAGAAGAGGGTGCATTCAATCACGAAACAGCTTGTATTTGAAGTAGGTATCACCATTTTACTTTACTATTAATTTTCCACTGTCTCTACTTAAATAAAGTAACTACATGTGAAAAAGAATGTGCAGGAGTATCTTTTGAGCATTTGAGGCATGCAAAAAATAAGGATTTTAACATAAATATCATTCAAAGATCCCATAACAGCTGAATTGAAAGTACTGCTTATTGAAAGTGTGGTGGTAGCTCGACTGCTATGCTGAGGAGACTGAAGGAGTTACTTTCCTCAGTAAGGATCATTGAGAGTGTCACCGGTTAATTCCTGTTCTATGCTCCTCATTAGCATTACTCTCAAGTTTCTGGTTATCATATCCGAAATATTAAGACATAATAAGTACGAAGGTGCAGATAATTGGATATTAACCAGAACATACTTGACTGGGCAGGAGGTAGGGCCTTGCTTAAACTAATCCTGAAATGTATTAATCACCAATTAATGAATGGGTTTCAAATTCATTTTCTATTATAGAACACCTCTGAGTATCTAAGCTTTTTCTAATAAAATGAGTTGGAATAACAGGATAGGAATAGGAAACACTCCAATTTGAGGCTGGTTTGAATTAATTCCCAGTAGCTTGTTGTTAAGTTCAATGAAAACAATAATCCTAGAATGAGTGACTTCATATATATTTTATATATATATATATATATAATGTATATATATAACAGCACTTGTAGGTTCTATTTGCAGTTGCAAATGGTGATACAGAGGCTAAATTCAGAACAGAATTCAGTTCACCAGAGTACTGCTATAGCCCTATCTATACTTCTTCAGAGCAAATATAGCTCATTAGGATGAACAGTGTAATATCTGCATCAGCTTTAGATGGATGTTGCCAATTAATGATTTTCAGTGTGGAGACAGATACACACATATGTCAGCTTCTGTAAAAGGCTGTCTCTCCAGCCCTGCACAAAATGTGGTCCACGCCAGTCCACTCTGATAATTCAGGTTCTTGGAGGGTGGAAGAATAATGGTGAAAAGGTAGAGATTATGTTAAGATCCAGTTAAGAAGCCTAGCAGGGAGGGAGTGGGTAGGGAGAGTAAGAGAGGGTGTTGTTAAGCTCAGAAGCTCCAGTTTTGAACAACCTTGGTGATTTTGCACTAAGCAGGCACCTTAACCAGCATTCCTAACTAGCTTGGCATGGTTGTACTTTCCTCAACTAAGAGGGCAACACCACACAGTTGATCTCTAAGCAACAGAAGTTTTTGTTAACTGGATGTATTTAAAATCCATAAAGAAATGCAAAAAAACAGAATAAAAAAATCTCAATTATTTTCCGGGGCAGAGGAATGTGGGGTTTTTTTTTTGTTTGTTTGTTTTGTTTTGTTTGTTTTTTTTTTTAATGTAACGTTCTTACATATCCAGGATAATTTTTAAAGGGATACTTTAGCATTTTCATTATTTGAAATAGGTGCCTACTATCGCATCAGGAAAAAACCATCAGAGATCCTTATTGTTACTAATGAATAAAATTATAAGAGATATGGCTGAAGTACTATTATTCTCCTTTCTCTCTTCTTGTTGTCCTTAGTTTTATTTACATTGCTGTGAATTGCAAGTAAACCAATATTATCCATCTCTCTGTTTTTTCCCTAATTTGTTGACTTTAATTTTAGTAAGTCTTAAATAAGTGCTTACTGAAGATGAAGTAAGATATGCAAGCAAGTAGTCCTTTTATCAACAATTTTGCCACAGAAACACACAAACATTTCAATGGCTCTTCATTAGCAAACAAATCAACAAGTGATATTTTAATGCATGACTTTATTCCATCTCTGTGGGGACTGTAGTTGAGAGTGTGATGTACAGTACAGAGAAAGGAATCATCAGCCACAATGTCCCAGGGCTCTATCCATTGAGGACTTCTCAGCCTCTGCTTAAAGAGTGCATTTAATTGACTGATAGACAGTAGCGTCTTTGTTCACAGAAGACAGCGAAGTAATGGCAGCTTGAAAATCGTACCATCTACAGGATCTCCTGAGACTAGTAACAGGGGGATATGTGTCAGGAATAAATAAATAATCTAATTATTAAGCCACTTCCTGTCAAGTTAACTCCAATTTGTTGGCTTTTGAAGGCAACAAAACGAGGCATTTTTCCTCATTATGCTTCTCTTTTTATACCACTGGTAATCACAGGCGGATTAAAGGGTGCCTGATTGGTTTTTTTGTCAAGGAACTGAGAAGCAGCCAACAGTACAGAAAAACAGAGTTGGGGTTAGAAGAAATTTCATGCTTGTCTCCTTTCCAGCTCCCTAACAGCCCACACTGCTGCCCCATACAGTGCTGCCAGCTGTACAGCAAATGTGTGCCCCTCCAACGGCGGCGTACCAGGCCACAGGCTCCATCCTGAGAGCTGTGAGATACCTTGCAATCTTGGCAGGTAGCTACTGCTGTCATAGGCATAATTCTAAAGGTGACCTACGAAACCCCGTCAGCTCACCAAATGCAACAATATGAGCAGCTCAAGTTCGACACCCACTCTCCATATTGGCTTCTTTTGTTTCTCTTCCTGCGCTCGCATCGGAGGGAGAAGCCTCGGGATGAGCCCCCTTGAAGAATCGGAGGTTTCCCTGCCCGGAACAGGGGCGTTTTTGAAAAGCAGTGGTGAGGCTGCCCTCGGTGCTGACAGCTAAATGAGGCTATAGGAATGTGCTACGGCTACTGATAAAGCCCGTGATGCAAATGGTCAGCAGCAAAGAACAAAAGGGAAGGCTGACACCCTGCCATTAATTCAGCCCGTGGTGCCTAAGTATTATAATATACACAGTATATCACTGCCATGGCTCGGAGGAGAATCTTACAGCAGGTAGAGGGAAGGGAACAACTTTGACACTGCCTGGCACTGCCTTCTGACAGCTTCCCCTTTGTCGAGTGCTATTCCTACCACAGGCATTTTTGCAGGAAACATCCAAACCTCCCATGCATCTTGCTTCATTTCTTTACAGAATGAACTCCAGCCTGTACTGCATTTTTAGATGCTCCTTCTATTATTATTATTATTATTTTATTATTACTACTACTACTAATATTATTTATTAATAAGACATTTTCATTCTATCTTAAAATTTTTTCAGTCCAAGGTTCAACATCCCCTCCCCTCAACCTCCCCCCAAAAAAAGGGTTCATAGATGTTTGTAAACTGTGTCCTGGCTGAACCATTAGTGTTTTTAAAAGCCCAGAGAGACTTTCCTGAAAGCTGTCTCAAAAAGCAAGCAGCCGTTCCTGCTTCAAACCCCTGAAAGGAAGCACCATCTCCAAGCAGAGCAGCTCGGTCAGGGAAAAGCTGCCACCCAGGGACCAGGGGTGGCAGTGATGGGGCACCCATGGCCCAAACAGGTGACACACAGAACCTGCAGCCCAGTGAATGGTGCTGCTCCAGTGTGTTTACAGCTGCCTTTGCCATTTCCAAATACATCTTGAATTTTTTGTTAAATTGCGCAGATAATTAAAGCCTCCTCATATTTACAGTCTGCTTCATTGGTACCATGAATTCTGTTTTCAGTTACTGTCTGCAAATTCCCTCCCCGCACAATTTCATACTAAGCAATAACACTTCATTTTACATAAGTTTTATCTGATGTCCCCATACAGAGCTGCCAGCTGTACAGCAAATGTGCAGCTCTCAAACTGAGGCCTACTAGGCCACAGGCTCCATCCTGAGATCTGTAAGGCACCTTGCTGTCATTGGCAAGCGTTCCCTGCTATCGCCGCAACCATCGCTCCACACCACACACAACTTAAAATCATCTGATTATTAGAATTTGTGGTCCACACTCCATTTTATCCTTTATTTAATCTATCCCCAGATCACACATTTGTTTAAATGTTTTGGCTGGTTTACAAATCATGCAGCCATCTGCACAGTAGGTGTGACACCATTTTTTAGACAAAAGTTACATTACAAAACAACAAAGATAAAGTCATTTGAAATGCTTTGGTGTTTGTTATTCTGCCTGGTTTGCTTGGACCAACTCTAAGAAATAAATAGAATTATCTGCGTAAATCGATGAACATCTATGAAAAACAACACCCAGCAGAACACAGAGCTTGCTCCATTACCTACGTTAATATCATGACAGCTGAGAAGAGATGACCTGGCCCACTTCTCATCTCTCCTGTACAGATGGCTATTAAAGAGAAAGTATCCCTTTTGTATGGTCCATGCAGAAACCCTTTATGGGCTTTTCAAATAAGCCAGCATTGCCCACAGGAGAGTAGCTTCCTGTTAGTATTAAACAGCCCAGATTTTGTCTATTTTGTAACCTAGCTGCTCACGAAATAAACCTACGTTTCCTCAGATTTAATTCCAAATGCTGGTTTTCCTGGGTATTTCAATTACACCTCCTCATTTTGCAGAGAAGGTGACCAAGTTTCCTCTAACTTTTTACTTGCCAGCTCTGCCTATAAACAGGAGATTCCCAGGCATCCAAATGATTTCCTGATGCTAAGATGGTATGATCCCTCTCTTCACTATAAATTGACAATTTCCATTTCTTACTACTTATTAAACCAGTGAAAAAGGACAAACAAAAGGAAGTCTTTACCTCCTTTCTCCTCTAGTCTGTAGATCCATATCTTTGGATTCTTTATCTCCAAATCTCTGGCAAGGGGGACTTCACAACATCAGATTTACTGCAGAGTGATTAAACTGACGTTCTGAAGATGTATTACTTGAGGCCAACATGGTGCAACAAGTATTAGTTGCTCAGCACAGCTTTCTCCGTAAGTGAAAGGAAAATCCTGGGGTTTAATGACTTTAGGCATTAGACAAATAACAGAATGTGTGAATGCTGCATGCTATTACAACCAGACAAAAATTTTCTTGGGCTGATTTCCAGAAAGCTGATTGAGGTATTTCCTTTGTCTTGACATCAGTGATGTTGTCCACATGTACTGTAATGTACACTGCACAAATATGAGGCAAATAAGATGATTTATTTTTATAGGTTTATTATGCATGCAGTTAATACATGCATAATGCAAACATGCACATCCACGCAACGCTCAAGCATATATACATATTATATATACTTATATCACTGTCACTGAAAAAAACAAAAATCATGACCTGCACTAAAATGTGTCTTTACATCTTCTAATGGTTGCATACTACTTGCTATTGTAAAAAACAGCTGTAAAATTTCTTTGCACAGAAATTAAAATGTTACGTCTCATTTTCTAAATGCTCTTCTTTTTAAAATACAATTGTTTCAGCATAGGTTTGTTTACTTGGTGTTTGATGAAGTATTTGCTGGTGTAAACTAGAATTCTTCTTGTCAACTGCAAGATTGCTTCATCCTGTTTTCCCATTTGCTTTCAAACTTCAGCGCTTGGCACCTTTTTTCTCCTTTCCCTTCATTTCCTTCTCCTGCTCACACCTGCTACCTCCCTAAATGCTACATAACATCCTTCACTCAAAAACAAGCTGTTGTTTACTTAACAGAAATTATCTATTTAATAACTATCAAAAGTTGTGTTTCAAAAAGGTTCTGAATCTTGACCATGACACCCTTCCCCTTTGCTCCCCAACTCTTCAGAGGGGTACTGGTTCTTGCTATGACACTGGGACTTGCTTCCTTCATCGACAAAAGTATCAGCAAACTACAAAGACTGTGGCTGTTTCCCCGCTTTATCATTCTCTTTGTCAGCCTGATCAGTCCTCAATGGTAAATGTGCTGCTCTGTTGTGCACAGCCAGCGGCTCGCAATTTGCTCACTATGTTTCATGAGACAGTTGTTTGTGGCTGTTTGGAACACATTTACCTCTTTGGGGATTTATGCGCTAGTTGCAATGCCAACCTCCATAGTGATAGAAATTTCTTTCTAACTAAAATAGATAATTAGAAGCTGGTAATTATTGGTCAAGAATTATCAGAGTGAAAAAAATTAAGCTCTTCATAAATAGTTCTTGGCAATGTCATCTCTTTACATTATCTCATGCCTAACAGCACTTTACTCAGAGCACTTACAAATTTACACTACTGCTGTTGAGCCTCATAATTTTATATGGAGTAATTCCTTTCCTGAGATAAATGTGTCCTAGCTCCTCCAATTTTGAGCCATGCTGCACGTGTGCAAAATCCTGGGCAACTGCTACAGCAACTGTTTAGTCTATTTACACTGAACTGCCTCAGATACTACAGATGTAAAGGAATCACTCAAAGATGAAACAATGTTTAGCTTGTCTGCTTAAAATAACAGAGAAAATAATAGGCGGAGCAGTGGAGTTCAGCAAACAGAACACAAACAACGGCAGACTCTTTTTCTACTCTCTCAGGTCAAATGCCAACTGTAAACTATGCGATGAAAACAAAAGGATGCCAGAAAGCCTCTTTTCCACAGACACCATGCAGAAATACAATTCCATAGACATCTAGAAAAAGAATTTTCTCAAAGAAAGCTGCTAAAGATGCTATGTATTCCACCCAGATGGAAAAGCAGAAGGAGGGTGACTGAAGAATTACCTGCCAATACTTCCTAAACCCATATGAAGCACACCTGGATTTATTTTTCCTCCTTTCCCACTCAAAAGCTGGAAATTGTTTTCCCCACAAATTTCAACACATGCTCCAATATCCAGGTCTTCATTCAGCAATCATCCTTACCAATTACCCAAACAAAGGTACATGCTTACATCTAGGTCCAAAACAATGCCAAAACACAGGGCCTATTCAAAAACAAACCATAGTTTGCCTTGATTTCAGTCTTCTAGCATCCCCTAGCCTAAGCCTGAATCAGTGTGCAGTTTAGGCAAACACAGGTGTTGTTTGATGAAGCACAGTGTCTAGAAATGTGTGGACAGATTTGGCAGTCAGAAGTCTTGAAGTTTAGCTCACTTAACCCAAGCAAGGAATTCTACTTCTATGCCTCTTTGTCCTGATCCACTGAATGGAAAAGGCTTACTGCCCCGTCCTCCACAACAAAGATGTTGTGAAGATTTGATTAAAGGCTGCAGAGCAGTTTTAGAATGGAAAGTTCTAGAAGTAATGAACATGTAGTTTACTGGGGAAAGCTACACCTATGACATCTTTTGAATAGATAACTTGTATAATAATGAATGTAAATTGCATTGTTGTAAAAGATACTTAAGGTTACACTTCACTGGGTCATTGGCAGATTTTATTTTCCATTAGGTGGCATAATCCCTCTTGTTGAATTGATTGAAATGTATAATAAAAATCTGTAAAAATGCTATATACCCTCCTAACAAAGAAGAGTAAGAAGCTTTTCAAATAGCCTCTAATCCCTCTTCCCCTGCTAAATGTCTAGTTGAGATTATATTTGATTAGACAAAAACACACACATACACAACCTAAAAATACCTACCCTCAGTGGAGCTATTTTAGCCAACAAAGTAATTCCAGTTGCCTTATTTAAAAGTCTAAGTTTCACACTGGGGTTTTATAAGCATAGCTTTGCCTCAGTGACCTTCCATAATGCAACTTCTCTCAGTGGATGTTAGCAACATGAACTCAGCTTACATCCCAGGATCATGTTCAAGGGGCACAGTAATTAGATGGGACCCCATCAACTTTTCTAGGCTCTCAAACTGCATCGCAATAGTGAGTAGCAACTGTTTCCCTCAGCTGGCTGAGCATTGTCTCTATCAGTGGTTCCTACTCATTTCAGAGTGAGTTTGGTTGATGACTTCCCACTTTCACATCTGTCCCATGTCCCAGCTGCTTCCCTTTTTCTCTCTTCCCTGAGTTATGATTATGGAGTCCTTCAGGTAAGAAAACACTACATCCATCAATAACCACAACACAGATAATGGGAACATTTTACTGTGAGAGGAAATAACAGTTCCTGACACAGTGCAATGATGTCTGTAAAGGCATTTATTGCCCCTTCATTTGATCTAGGGATTATCACATTATCGACTTTTAACTCCTCCCTTGCCACATTATCTTCCCCCTCCCTTGCCTACAAACTCTTTTCTTTCTCTGCATCTTCCCAAAGCTTTCTTACTTTCCTTACCCCAGAGGATCAAAGACACTACATCCTGTTCTGCCAATCTCCTACTAGGAAATCAGGGCAAGAAGACAGATTTTATCAGATATACGTAAAAAGGGAGGGACCAATGTCTTTAGGAAACTTTTTTTTTTTTTTGGTTTGGTTAATGTGCTGTGTCAACAAGTCAATATTCACTCCAGTGTTTCATCTAATATATTTTTCAATCTACATATTGATATGCATGCAGACAACTATTGGTATATATTATATCTATTCACAAAACTGTGTTTGTGTGCATGTTTTCTGTATTATGTGTGAATACTATAAGTCTACCTACAAATACATATAAACTAAGGCTAATTTTAAACAGCTTGATGTCACCCCTTGAACCTTTCTCTCTAGACAGAACACGGTCTTGGAAAAAGGCTGGCAAACAACGATATAAATTAAAGGGGAAGAGGGGAGAGTAAAATTAGAAAGATAGCTAAGGAAAAATCCAATTAGTGGTGAGAAGACTAACAGAATTGGAGAACAGAAATTATTTTTCCCTGTGCTTCAATTCCGAGGTCACATTCAAAACTCTCCAGAACGGTGACAGTCCTTTCACTCCACCCCAACACAAAATCCCCTCGCATTTGCTTAATCGAGGCTACATCATTAGGAGCTGCACTGTTAAGTCTGGCAGTGCAGATAAGAATCTTCCACTGAACACGGATTACCACACGCATGACCGGCAAATCTCTCTGCATGTTTTGCAAGCTCCTTTATTTCACTGGGAAGATTTTATATTAAGCACGTTTAAATCTGTGTCACTATGGTTATGTCATGAAGTAATATCATGCATGATTAGATAGAACACAGACAAAACAATTTAATATTTTTTTAGAAGACTCTCTTTCTCATTCAACCTCTTCCAGCTTTTAGAAATAAAACACTGGCAGTTAATAGCTCAGTTTAAGAAAACATGCCTTTTTAGATCTGCAGGCTGAAGCCAGCTAAATGGATTTGTCCTGTTTTACTGACTCTCTCCTCATTTTGCTCCTCACATTCTGACCCTTTAATAAAACTCACACAGAAAACAGAGGGAAAAAAAAAAAAATCTCAGTATTTCATTAAATAAGTGAGCTCCTATTCTGAAAATGTGAGGCACTTGGGAAGTGGGTGGCAAGCAAACACATCATCAATTCCATCCCTTATACACAGTATCCATATTCCTGGTCACATTTCAGTATCACTGTATGCGACAATTAAGAACATGTCAAACACTGGAGTTAAACAAAACAGCAGAAATGGTGTGTGCTGTTGTTAGTAGTATTCTACTTTTAAATTCCACGTTACTGATACAGATTGAATACTGTGAAGCAGTTCAAATTATCTCGTACCCAAAGACACAAACTATCAAAATTAAGGATTAATCCAACAGGTAAATCACTTTGCCCCTTTACAAAATCAGTTTTTCCCTTCCATTTATTATTTTTTTTGAAAAATATATAAAATTTTCACGCTCTAAATGTATAACAACTTAAATAAAGTACCCAGAAAAATGGGCTATTAAATTTTGGCAGGTAACTTTCTTTTACACTGCATCCAAATTGCTAAGTATTCATGGAAGAAATCTGCATGTTACCTTGAAAGAAAAAAAAAACGTTTAGCAGCAAACTAAGAATTTTCAAATTACAAAATGAAAAGAAAAAAAAACAAAACCCGAGCAAATGATCTTCTGCTGGATATGTAATTACTGGCTTCCATACCATATTGTTTGGTCATTGCTTTGCATACTTTTCTGTTATAGCAAGAAAACCAGCTTAAGGAATCCAGGAGAAATTTAGCAAGAAAACCAGCATAAGGAAACCAGGAGAAATCAATGGTATTCATCTCTGCTTTGAAAAGTCAAATTTGGAAAGGAGACTAAAAAAAAAATAAAATAAAAACACCAAACAAACAAACAAAAAAACAACCAACAAGGCAATCCTGTCAATGTTATCTTATTAGTGGGCAAATGATGTGCTTGATAAATTTAATTGGTTGATAGAACTCTTAGTGCTATTACTGAGTGGTTACCAAATTGAAAACATTATGGGTAAACCTAGGGGAATCAGCAAATAATAGGAAGATATGAATATCAAAGAAAAAGCAGCTTTTGTTTTATTCCAATTTACAACTGTAACAGCTTTGTAAACATCAGGATTCAGGAATCCTAAAAGACTTTTTTTAAATGCTTGTACCTTAAAGAGTGGATTCCATTACTGTATACTACAATTCCTTATTGTTTCAAATAAATTATAGTATTTAATTGTATACAGATACACTCAGGATTTTTTTCCAGACTGCTCAAACATAACAAACAATACTTTTTTATGGCCATTTGAATTATTTATGTTTCCTAATGACAAAAACTCACCAGTTTTGATTTTGGTACTAAGGTGCTTGAGAAGTACACAGTAGTGTCATTACCATAATAACTTCTGAAATTAAAACCTGTCTAAAACTCTACGGAAAGCTAACATCCAGTTCATTAACCATTCCTGTTAGTTTGTTTTCAATAATGCAAAAATGATTAGAAGTTTAATTTGCTAATCACCTGTGTTTTGACTGGCAGTGGATATATAATTCTCTGCAGAAGTCTAAACTAGCCCTTGCAGAAAATAAAATATGCTAAGGCTTTATCAAGTCTAATAATATGAATAGAACAAAATCAAAATCAATCATGCCTAGATTAATCATTGATGGATCCACAATTAATTTCTCCTTAACTCTATTTAATTTTAGAGGCAATGGTGATCATGAGTAAGAGAAATGGCTATCTGTCTTTGAGAAGTTTTAATGCTTCACTTACCAATCATGTGGTTTGCAACATGAACTTGGATATCCCATTCATTGTAGAAAACCATCTGACATTTGATGCACTGGTAGGTCTTCTTCTAAAGAAACAAGGGTAGATAAAATTTATTGAAACATACAATTGGAATATTTTCATTATAACTCAAAATACCAAGTTCACAGTGGTCATTTAAAGCTCTCCAGCAGTGTTTTCATTAAGGCTTCATTATTAATATTAAAAAACAATACTCTGCAGGTTCTGTACTACCTTTTAGCTGAGTTTTCTGAAACTCTGTAGAGGTATTTTTTTTGTCAGCTTCCTAACTCCATTGACAGATCAGTATTGCTAGAACACCAGCATTACTCATGGAAGGCAAAATACAATGAGGATATGGGGGATGTGAGCCAAACAACACTGAAATCAACGCAAATCCTTCATTTTATA
This sequence comes from Empidonax traillii, assembly GCF_003031625.1. Classification (NCBI taxonomy): domain Eukaryota; kingdom Metazoa; phylum Chordata; class Aves; order Passeriformes; family Tyrannidae; genus Empidonax; species Empidonax traillii. The sequence goes on along the minus strand of NW_020955408.1, from coordinate 1,197,790 downwards.
CCCATGGATTAGACCCACTACAGGGCAGGGAAGAAGCCCAGGAAAGAACACAGAAATAGTAAATCTGCTTCCCTCTCATTTTCAGTGGGGCTTCAGAATATTGTCTGCATCACACATTTTAAATGGTCCATCAGGTTGCCATTTTTCAAAGAGGAAAAAAATCTCACCTAGTCTGGACAAACAGTTACTGTATTGGGGTAGCTGCTTAATATCTATTGGGAAGCCTATACTAAAAGTGCGAAGTCTGACTGGAAATTAGCCAGAGAGCAACTCTTCTGGCCACATTAAACTGCTCTTGAATTACTTAAAAATTGTGGTGTATACAGACCAAATTTCACTATAAACCAGGAAATGCATTACTCTGCTCTCTTCAGTGCACAGGACAAGTTTTTCATTTCTATCTTGATGTCTTTTAAAAAATATCTGTTCCTTCACTTTTCTACAAGATATACTACTTGTCCAAGATATTTCAACATCCTAAAAACGTGATTGCATTTTCTCACAAAGGTTTCTTGACCTCAGTTGGCCAAATGGTTGATATTGGAAAGCAGTGTTTTGAAAGTAAAAACTAAGACTGTCTTCAAATAAGGATTTTGTTTTTTTCATCGTAGGACTTAAAATCTGCAGTTATCCTGGCATCTAATGAGACAAGTCGAATTCATAAAATTATTCAGCTGCATAATTGTAGTATCAAGGACTCAAGTCCTAAGGTAACAGTCCTAGAGAGCTCAATTGTTGTTTTGAAGCTGCAATGAATTCAAGGTAAGCCCTGAACTGCCACATCACGGCAGTAACTCAAGAGACACAGATCTTTCTGTGCCACAGGCACACTGCCTACATCAGCAAAAAGAGGAAGAAATCTCAGAAAAAACATATATTTTATAAAGAATGTAAAGTCACAAGAAACTGGAACAGATGTATTAAATTGCAGATTTCATATCTATTAGTAGAGGATAAAGTAGGGTTCACTGGATAATGCACATCAAAAATACAGCATGTCTTGTATTATATTTTGGATGTATATATTTTATATATATAGGTATATATATTTAACACATGAAGAGTTTTATACAGATAGTATTATAACTTATATTTTTTATAAGGTGTTTGTTTGTTGGGTTTTTTTTACCTGACTCTAAACAGTAATAAAGGTTTGCTGCATTTTTTATGAGCATCTAATTTATACGGCCTGTCCCAGACAGATAAAGTGTCCGTCTATTTAGCGTCTTTCTACTTTGAGTCTGTAGGCAGATATATAAAGACTTTTCAAACATTTGTTCTTTTGTCTTACCAAGTTAACTGAAAAATTTGAGACTAATCAAAGTAAACTCTGAAATTAAGTGTTCCTGTGGGCTCCTCTTTACAAATCTCCCATTGCTTCTCATACACAAAGGCTATTTTAATTTTCTGATGACAATAAAATGTGCCACATCTTTTCTCAGTGGAAACAATCATAAGCATATTTTTCTGTTCTTCATTTAAATTAACTTCAGTTTTCTGAAATGTAACCAATTTAAATGATTATGTAGACAACAAAAATCAATAGGCACCCAGAAACCAAATCTGCTTTGACTTAGTTTTACAGTTAAGATTTGTAATGAGCTGTTTTAAAATATACAACACTTTTTCTCTTTTTTGTTCATCTGACAATACCAGGAACATTGGTAGAAAATCAGATTCAGTCTAAGTATTTCTTATTATATGTTGGTAAATTTAACCTTAGTGCACTACATCTAGATATATCAAAGACCTCTAAATAATGACAGTCACAATCAACGATTTATTATGCTAAGCTCTTTACAAGATGCTTTTTGATGCTGACATATAGAACAACAATATTGCATAAATAACAATCACTCTCCCTTTTTTTAAAACATTGTTTCCCTTTAGAACTAGTTAGAAAATATTTCTTACTCCCTGATGACTGGCACTATGTATTGTTTATTAGCATACTGCTAGCATTATTCCTGATATGTGACTTTGTTGAAAAACAAAGAAACATAAATGTAATGGCTGGTCTTTTCTCTTGTTAGTAAAGCAACGCAGAGTGCATGTCAAGAATTGTCGGCAAAATTATGACTGATGTACATAAAGACAACACATACAAAGGTTGGGGGTTTTTTTGAAGTCTAATGCCAAAAAATAAAGTGATTTGACAACAACAACAAAATAATAATTTACTAGCACTTACTAGCCTCTTCAAAATGATCTGACATATTTGCAGAATCACACACGGAGGTTTTCTTTTTATCATGAAGGGAAGAATGTTTTTGTGACTGCTGCTTGATCAAGCACTAGTTCTTTTTTGTTTCCAAACATATTCTAAAATGTTGACATCAACTTTTATTAGCTCAAAACACACTCATCTCAAATTGTCTAAACTTGCGCATGGTTAAGTTTTTATTTTAAAAGCAAACTAAGTAAATTCCATTTACTCCTAGATTTTCAAAGTGATCAAACCCAGTCATTTTCACACCGTGTTGAACAAAACCCACATACTTATTTCCATATATTTTGCATTCTAAGGAAGTCCTTTTTCACTGCAAGTTACTTATTAGTCTCACAAGCTTTGTCAGAACCACAGAACTTGTAACTGCTCATGGGAGCTCCTGGGTCCTGCTGTGCTTCATAGCTGGTCCCAGTTCCCTACTGGGGTGAGATCCAGGGGGAGACTCAGCCCCTCCTCTCATTGTGTTCCCACAAAGGGAAACTTTGGGGAATAAGACATAAATGAGCCCTCAGTATTGCAGCTCCATGCCCCTTGCCTGGATAGCCAGGAAAGAAGCCTTGCAACACATCACAGAAATAAAACTGGATTGTGACTCAAGGAGGCATTTGAATTTCTCTCAAGTATCTCCAGTCTTCTGTGATGCAAGATGGCTCTACAGAGAAAGAAGCACAGGGCTGTGACAGCCATCCTTGCCTTGACTTGCTGCAGTTGCTTGCAAAAAGAAGCTCTTGCTGAGCTCCCTTGCCCCTCTGCCCAAGCCGCCAGCCTATGGAGGACTCAGCAGGACAGAGTGGCCACACAAACCCTGCTGCTCCAGCTAATAGCCCTGAGTACATCAGCTCTACACAATAATGAAGGGCGGACAGCTGAGGGCACTTACACCCTAACCTGCCATGAGTGCATTTCCCAGAGGACACCTGTGAGTCTCCTGAAGAGACAGAAGAATGACAATGTTGTCATTCGTCCCTACAAACACACACTTCCTGTAAGAGAGTAATTTCATGTCAGCAAAGATGGGCCACAGAAGACTCTTATCAATGCATTTCCATATGCATTCAGACAGGACCATTTTAGTAACCCAAGATGCCCCAATGTGTTCTAAATTGTGCTGTCTTACATAATTCCCAAAGATTTGTTCCAGAGGCAAGAGACACATGGGATTAAGAAAGTGGTTTAACTTTGTCCTTTTATTTATTTATTTATTCTTTATTATTATTACTATTGTCACCTCATCTTTTAATAAAAACTCTTCAATAAACAAGCCCACAATCCTTCTCTGAACCCTCTCCTGTCAAGAACCTAAGTGCCAATTTGTTTCCTACATGCTGAGTGTAAATCTGAGGCCCAAGTTATTCCTGGGGCCATTCAACATCGTTGTAGAAGAGTAACTGCTTGGACAAGGGTCTCACAAGAGCATCAGGTGACTGTTGCACTCCTGTTTGCTTGCTTTCCTCTTTTCAGAACCAATTTCAAGCCTTACAGCAAGAACCAAGGCTTCTCTGTGACTTCATTTAAAGGCTTTGGATTGGACCTTAAATCCATGCAGAGCATATGTGTGTGTCTCTCTAACCTTTCGAATAATTAATGTCACCTAGACCTTTAATTGTACTGATTCTCACTTATCACTTTGCGGTTTTCCAAATCTCTTTTCCAAAGGGTGCCCAAAGTGTCCATGTCATGTCAAATGAGACTTTGCTGCTTTTATAAATGGCACAGGAATATGGGCTTTTAATTGGTACTTCAATTCTGTGCACAGAATTTTATTTTCTTTGCTTTTATAAACAAAGTAAACCAACTAATAACCACTCTACTGGAGGATTTACAGTTCTATTCAGAAGTGCTTCAAAAGTACGCAGAACATACTTCTGTGTAGACTTCTGTGCCCTGTGACTGTCTGAAGTATTGATACATTCTTTTTTTCTATTCCCTAGCCTCATTATATTACTTGAAAATGAACTACTTCTTGGCTCATGCTCCACCTCCTTGTCAAAATCATTCAGTATTTTATCACCTAACTATTTTCTTCCGACATTTCCCCAGTTTTGTACTATCAGGGAACTTCATCACCTTACTACTTATTCTTTCTTCCACACTATTGATATGATGCCTAAGTTCAACAATATTGGTGCAAATAATGATTCTTAAGGCTTTCCATTCTTTACACCCCTCCAAACTAAACTGCTTTAATTCACAAGACTCCTAAGCTTTCCATACCCAAGATGGTGTTTCTTTTCTTTTTTAATCAAACAAAGTATCTCTCCCTACGCAGTACTTATTCAGCCAATAGATTAGTCTTTTGTGCTATACTGTTTCAAAAGCTTTGCTAAAATCCTAGTAAATCATGTTTATAGGCTTCTCTGTCAGCACTTGTGGCTGGTCTCTCAAAATACTCTTTATTGAAAATTTTAAGCATGATCCTTCCCTCTGTGAATCTTTGCCCTCTATCCTTCATTAAATCCAAACTTTCTAGGTGTTCTTCTATCATGTCTTTGATTAGCCTTCCTCTCATGTTCTTCACTGTTTAAATCAAGCTTGCAAACCAGTAATTTCATAAATAAGCCTTACATTCCCTGTTAAGTGTCAGTTTAGTAGCCTTTTCCCAGGCTGTTGATGCTTCATCCTAAAGATTATAAATTTATCTGCTTAATGTTTCTTTTTATCTTCAGTTCCTTTCACTGAGAATTTTGGAGTGGATATTTTTCTGCGTTTGTAAGTCATTTATTGTAGGTTATATTCCATTATATTACCCCTAATCCATACTTCATTCTTCTCCATGGGGAGGACATGCCACAAGCTCCACAACAAAGCATTTTTTTTTTTTACCAGTAGTGGTTTTCTTGATTACATATACCATTTCTGGATCTCCTGTATCCATGCTCCTTTTAATTGAATACTTATTCCTTATATGAAATTACCAAAATTTCTCTTACAGCTTCTAATGCACTGCATCTTCAGTCCTAGCCTGGCAGGCATCCTTAGTTTGTTCTAGACTCCTTTCACACCTCTCTTCCATGCACTACCAAAAATGGTTTTGACGTGTACCTGTTACCCTACCAATAACCTCCTGTTTACATCTAGTTACAACATTCGTCTTTATCACACCAGTAAAGGGGACTTTCAAGGCTTTTTCCCCTCAGCTTTGGCACAGAGAGTGTATGGATGAATGACACGGCTGAGACAACCTGCTGTTGTCAAAAAAGAGTGATACCACACCTCCCACATCCTCTAATTCCCCTCTCCCATACCAGCCATTCACTCACAATTTACCTCATATAAATCCAGGGCGGAGTTAATTCTACCTGTTAAACCAACAGAACAGTAACCTGACAAGATAAGGTGAACAGCTTCCAACAAATCCTACAGAAAAACACGTCAAAACTTGCACAGTAACTAGAGCAACTTGCCACTGCTGACTCCTAATGCTGACAGCTGATTTTTTTGAATCATTATTTTACTAAGCATTAGCAGTGTGCTTGGCCCTGCATGAGTCACAAGAGCAACCATGGTCCCAGCTTTGTCCATTTAGCCATTTTTCATCATAGTTCAGAGTAATTCTGACAGTACCTTAATTGAGGATTTCTTTTCTATCTTCCTAGATGCTTATTTTGTCAACCTTAAGCTCTTACAAAACTAAGCATGTTAGCCAGTTTCACTGCATAGTTGGCTGTTTATCTTGCTTATGGAGCACTGTTGTTTTGTATTTTTTTGAATTGACTAATTGCTAACTCTTCTAATTGCTCACACAACACCCTTTAATTAGTATTTCCTGATTGCTTTTGAAAATATGTTCATGGAGATTATATGAAGACTTCTCTGTTTTGCTTTTGTTTAGCAGGGCCTTAAGTATAATGGGTCTGAGAGTACATGCCTAGAGAAAGAATACAATCAATCCCATAAAGTAAGCAAAATGAAAAATGGAGAGAAACATTATTTTTTTCTCTCTTTTTTAAATTATGGTTACTTATTACATTCATACCCAAAATACATTGAGTTAGAAATACAAATGTTCATGCTAGCATTCCTTCCTTCTCTACTCTGCTTGAATTCGTTGTCTGCTGTGTTGTCTTTCACCTTTACATTCTGGATTCTACATTTACTCACATCTGTCTTCAGGACCTCTTAGTTACAAACCTTTCCTTCTCCTGGCTGATGATGTGCATTAGCTTGCAATGTCCCATATCCCCACACATAAAGAAACATATCTTGCCATATTTAAAAACTGCATCTCTTTCCTTTGAGCTCTCTAATCCTTTAACTCTCTCTAGGTCTTTCAAATTCAGTACTGAAGTGAGGTATTTGCCAGAAAAGTAACCCTAAAACCTGGCAGCACGTGGCTGTATATTTATTTTCTCTCAATTACTTCATATCAGGTTTACATAGTTGATGAATACAAACAGCTTTAACTACCGTGAATTTGATTTGGGATCTAAAAAACAAATACGCTTCTTTCTGTCTTTCTATCTGAGGGTTCTGATCTTGGGTGAAACTGATTCTCTGAGCTCTGCAAACCTATGTGCTGAGCAGTGCTCAGGAATTTGGGGCTGAGTCAGCAACCGAACTTTCTGTCAGCATCCCCCCCTCTTTCTGTCTCCTTACATTGCATTAAAAACCAAAGGCGACTGCCAACCTGAGACCATCTGAAGCCTTAGAGCTGCTAACCCATCAAGAGGCATCCCAACACTCAGCATTTGTGTCAGAGCCTTTGTGTGGCTGTGGACATTAAGGAGGAATTATGATCAACACTGCACTGAAATTCTGAAAATGATATGGCATCAAAGCACAGGCAGCGGAGCTTGGCTTGGCAGGCCTGAGATGTGAAAAGCTGATATTCTACACATGCTGATAGACTTTTTCCTTTTTAAAGTTGCTTTTTCTGCTTAGTTTTAAAAAAAGGCATACTGAGACAGACTGTCATTCAATAAAGCCACTACTTTCTTCACCAACAAGCAGCAACAGATGTAAGCCAATAAAATTAATAGTTTGCAAGTAAGCACAAGAGAATACACTTGTCTCTTTTCTCCATCACAAATTTTGTAAAAGCTCTCTGGATTTTAACAGAAAGGCAAAATCAGGAGCTTTTTATATACCATTTTTTTTTTGTTTTTTTTTTTTTTTTTTTAACTTAAACACTACAACAGCTTTTCTCCCACTCTATGGAAATTTAATGCTGATTAATTTCACTTTCTGAAGTGTGAGTCAGGACCCTCCCCCTGCCCTTAATTGTCCACTTTCAACTCAACCTGAATTCTGCGCTATTACTTACCAAGATAATTTAATCCTACAGAATAGAACTTGTGCTCAGAAATATGCAACATTAATATTAATGTACAAACAGAAATATATTACTCATACATAATATATAAGAAATTAATTTTCATTGAAGTATCAGGAGAAGGATTAAACCCCTTAGATCCTTCTCAGGCAATTAGCTCTGCACTTGGGGAAGTCAATGGGACTTCACAAATGAAGGCTTCACATGATAATGCTGGCAAGACTGGGGTTTTACAAAGGCTTGCCTACACTCAAAAAATGCCATAAACGGAGTCCTACAATCACGTTGCTGTAATTTTAGCACTATCCTGTATGGATGCTCTTAGGTCGCATCAGTGTTAACAAATATACCAGTAGCATCTGAGCTGGCACACAGCTGCTGACATTGCAATGATGCTTGACTGCGTGCCCAGTTGAAAAACCTCTGGTGGGGCAGCACAGCTGCCCAAGGAAGTGGTATACCAGGAAAACAAGCACTCTGCTCAGCCACTCTTCAACACTCTCCACAATGATTTGTGTCTAACTGGTTTTTCCCTTGTATTCCTCTATGGGAATTAAGGGAACTTCCCAGAATTCCCTCCGTCCTATTTCATAATCTTTTACTTTTACATTAATTCTTAAAATACCAGCAGTTCCTCTTAGGTACATCCTGTAATAAGCTCATTTCTTTTTACATAGGGCTGTAGTCTACCAAGTCCCTATCTGAAAAAGAAGAGATTGCAGAATTTATTTCAGAAGCAGAATGCCATACCTCTAGGTTTGAAGGACTTCAACCACTCAACTACCATCACAAAAACTATCAGCTGTGAAGCAGGGAACGTAAGAAAAATGAGGAATGGTTAAGACAGATAGTTCAGGAAAATCACCAAGTGGTGCAGACATTCCCTGACCAGGCCTCTGAAAGAAGCACCAAGCAGCAGAACAGAGTCAATTGCAAGTAGGCCAGTGCCAGTGATGGTTGCAAGGTTTTATACGCAGACAGCCATGTTCCTAAATGTTTGCACTAAACCTATTCCAGCCATCAGAAAAGAAACCAAGAAGAGGACCATTATGGCAATGGTAAAACAAGTACAGAAGGAAATCTGGAAGCTTTGAGTCTCAGATCATTCTTTGTTGGTGAATCACCCCACTTCCTACAGGAATATGTAGAGAGGAAGAGGGGGCGTTTCAGGTATGAAAAGCCATTAGTGTACATTTTTACACAGAATGCTGAATCTGAGAATAGACAAAAACAAAGAATGTCCATCAAGATACCAAAATGGTGGAAATATGGTCAAAAGGGATAAATACCTCCCTTTTCTCCTACCTTGGTTTTGAGTATACAAGCAGCAAGCAACTTTAAAATGGCCATATTTCTAAATAGCTTTGTTTCTAAGTCACTTTTTAAAGGCATTTCACAGGCATTACAAATGATTCCTAGAAGTGCACATTGTTATTAGTATGACTGTATTGAAATCAGGGAAGGTCCTGCCGTTTTATTCCCTGACTTACAAAGCCATAGATTAGCAACAAAGGTTTAGCATCAAGGAAAAACAGGGTAAGATCAACATACATCTGCAAGATGGGATTAAAGGATGGTGGAAACCACAGAAGGACAAAATGGTTGAGGTGGGTCTCTGGGGGTCCTCTGCTCCAGTACCCTTGCTCAAGAAGGGGCACCTAGAGCAGGACCACGTCCAGATGACTTCAGAGTATCTCGAAGGATACACAACCTCCCTGGGTAACCTGTGCCAGGGCTCAGTCACCCCCACAGTAAGAGTGTTTCTCGATGTTCAGAGGGAACCTCCTGTGTGTCCATTTTTGCCCACTCCCTCTTGTCCTGAAATGTCACATGGTGAAGGTGGATGTTAGCAGGAGACATATCTCTGCTGTCATACTCAGCAGAATACACTGTCTATAATACTACAGGTCATATTTTATACAATAATTTGTAATAAAATGCAGGAGATGGTATAAATGAAAGATGGCTTGTGCAGGGAAAAAAAATACCTCAGAGTTTTGAATAATCAGGCATAAGATCAACTACCAGCATCACAGAGCTATGGAAGGTCAAAGAAGAGTACTCTTTAACAAGATACTACATGTCAGGCAGTTGGTTTATGTTCATTTTGTACAGCTTCCTGAAACAAGTAGTTCTGAGGCTACATATCCATTTAAAATTAATGGTTAGCCATTTTATTTCCCTGATGACAGAGTAACGAATTTGGGTGTTACGTTTGTTGTAGGAGACAAAGTAATGCACACATTACATATAACAATTTTATTGAGCGGTGATAAAAAACAATTCTCATTTACAGTCACTAAAGAAGCTGGCCTGTTGGTATCACAAAGAACAAAACATAGTTTCTTATAGCTTCATTTCTTACGATTGCTTGACTCAGCTTGAACTTCAGCTAAAGACATCTTCCTGGTTTGGATCTCTTAAAGGCCTCTTTCCTATTTGTATTCTTTCACCTGCTGTGTCACTCCTCTTCCCAAATATTGTAAAAACTTCATAGGCTTTGAGATTACTATTCACCTTTGAAGTTTTCCTTGAAACTGGCCAAGAGTAGTCCAAAACTAAGAGGAGGAAGTGAGAGATCTCTCTAGAAGTACGCAAACCAGCAGACAAAAAGAGATACACCATGATTTTCCATGCCTTGGTCCTAAAGATGATCAGGCTAGAAAATTCGATGAGATTTCTTCTTCTGTCTACCCAAATGCAGACATTCATCACTATTCTGATCTTCCTTTGGGACTGTGCAGAACTTTTGGCATGTTACACTGGTCAGTTGGCCAGCAGATACAAGTACAGGGAAAGCCCTGTGAAGACAGTGGGCTCCACAGCTGCACAGTGGGCATACATCTCTCGATGTTTTGTCTCAAAAAGCATTGCTGAATCTACATTTGCCCTCTTTAGAGATGCTTAAAGCCTTCATCCACATTCCTATGTCCCTCTCCAATTCCGTGTTTCTTCAAGCAGGCATTCCCCTGTATTGCGTTATTTCACGGAAATCTTGGCTTGGTGCTCTTGAAAACTTTGGAGAACATGTTATCCTTTCATCCTCTCATGCAAAGTTTTCCACAGGTATGAAGAAGACATTTCCCAATTCCCCATCTGAAGCCTCTGACAAATAACAAGACAGACACACAGCATTAGATTTTAATGATCAGCAGACAGGCAGCTAAGAAAAATCATGACAATTATCCCTCTTGCTTCTGTTCTGCAGCTCCCAGTAAACACATGGCTTCCTCTCACACACTGAATTAATGGTGTGTGTGAGGTGGGAAGTCTGATGCTTAATTTTGGCAGGATTTATAGCAACAGGATAATAAATAATACCATCCTTGTTAAATTCAAAGAGGATTCTAATAGCTTGCTACTGAAAGTGTAAAGACAAAGAGAAGACAAATGCTTAAGGCCTGGATCTTGTCAACCACTTCATAGAAGTGGCACTACTAGAAACTAAAGCATAGTGTAAAGTGGAAATGGCCTACTGTGGCAAGAAAAATAAGCTGGTGCTTTCCAAAAATATATATGGTCACATTTTAAATAATACTTTCCTGAAGACAGTGTTAAAATGATGCAAGAAAACAAAAATGGTATTTTTAGTGGGCTCATTCTTAAATTCCAGAAGCAGAAAATATGTTTGTCACAGATTAGTTCCACAAACTATTTTCAAAGCCAAATCTTTGTGCCAGCAACAAACCTTCTTTACCTCTTTCTGTCCCTGGATCCAAAATGCAGCATGAAAATCACTTGTTCTGGGCCTGGATTCACTGACAGGAAACCCAAGGCACTACTTATGTTTACATTACAAGTTTATGTGCTTATTCATAAAAATCCTGTAGTCAGAACGATCAGCTTGGATTGCTGATGAGGAGGATTATTTTAATTTCTTTATGTATTTCAATTAAATGCATGAGTATTGATTTCAGTGCATTTTTTCAGTTAAAAGCACAGTGATTTATATTGCTAAAATGCTATTGCTTGCCCTGCCAAAAGCATGCATCTGGGAACATTTCTGGGTTGCTCACAGTCTTTTCTCTCTTCTTTTTGCCTCTGACTGCCAGTGCATGCTGCTGAAATAAACCAGCTACTTCAAAAGGCAGTTCCTCTTTTCTGTCTTTGTGAGTCTGGTAGTGTTTTGGGAAGGGGGAACAACAGAAGAGAGAAAAAAATAGATTCAGGGCCCATGAATAAATAAAGAAAAAAAAAGGTAATGATAGAACAGTACACCTACCTGAGCTCCATTCTTTCTCCCAGGGTGATACCATTTTCTGGATTCATCTGAGGTCGTAGAATGTGAGTTTCAAGGAGCCATAAGCTCTCCACAGCATCTGAATTTTGTGACCCCATCTCTGCAAGCTCATTGTCAGCTTGCACTTTCACGGCTCCCTCCAGAACGGTGCTGTGATGTGCCTGGTGTCCCCTGCTGTGACACGCCCATCCTGGCATACAGCTCTGCACAACCACAACAGGACAGAAGAGCAGCCCCAGATTCACTTATTAGGTTCTCCAGCTTGTGTGACAGTTGCTAGCTCTCTCCTTTGTCCAGCACTTTTGATACTCTCTGCTGTAGTGAGTTTCTGCGAGTCTTTTGCCACACCTAAATAAGCATATTTATTCCTGTAATAATTTGACCATGTGCTCACAGTACTCCTTCTCTCCTCAGGACCAGAAAACCCAGAGCATTCCTGTATTATTAATGAAGGACTGTCTGCATTGCCAGAGGTACTACAGTATTCACGTGAGCTTCACATTCATGGTATAAAGTGATACATAACTAAAGCAATTATGCTTCTACTCTGAAGGTTACGAACAGAACCCCAAACTGAGTACAGCTGCACATGAGGATACACTTAGCATAACTCAGGTTTTACCAGTAAACTGCTGGTGTAAGCTGGAGTCCATTCTCTCCTCCCCTGCTAGTTAAGAAATGAACAGTATAACTTCCTGAACCTTTACACTGGTGTGGTTGTGCAAGCACAGTAGTCTCAAAGCTTAAAAAGTGAGGGCACACCTTCTGCTGAGTCAGGAGTTGTCTCATTTAGGTGCATAACAGCATATTAAGGAGGAACAAGAGAAGCAAGGCCACACAGTTTTTCTTGAACACTGATTTTCATCTTCCAAGCGCTTTACAAAAAAATGTGTCACAAATAAATATGGAAACACACTTTTCAGGAATCATCTATCTTATATTCTGAATAAGGAAAATAAAACAGAGATGTTCAAGCAGATTTGGCCAAATCAGCAAAACAAATGCGTGACAGGAAAAGGTCTAGTTCTCAATTCACTAGCATATCAGAGCTTGCTCTCTGCTTCTAGACATTAACTATCACTAAAAGGGTTATCAACCTAGCCTAAAAGTGCGCTTGCAATGATTCAGTAGTGTGACAGGCTTATCGAGTTCTGACCTGCTCCTGGAGTTGTTGTAATGGTGATAAGCACTGCTCATCCTTTCCAATCCCAACCAAAAGGTAACTTTCACTGAAGATGATTCAGGTCAACATCTTTCACTTAGCAAGTAGGGTGAACTCAGCAGGTGATAGCTCAGCTGATGACATTATACCATGTCAAGGTAATTACACCCTATAATGTTATTGAGTACAGACTAAAAAGGGAAGTTTTCTAGTTCAACCATGGGAATACTTGGGAAAGAATCTAGAAGTGACACTTTCAGTGTTATCTTTTATCCTAAAAAGATATTTTCCAGTATTTTCACCATTATAATCTATTATTGAGTAACAAAGAGTATTTGGCACTATTAATGGCCTGACAACTCACCTCTGTATTTTTCTTGCCTTAGGAATGAAATGTTCCTTATATGCAAGTTGAAATCTCAAACCATGTGACTTTCTAATGCAAATGAAACTTTTGCTCCTTAATATTATGATTTTTTTGTTGTTGAAAATGTCTCAAAAATCTTACATTTAAGTAGCCATCTTAAAAATCCCATTCAGGTAAAGAAACATTCTTCTAGTAGAGTAGCAAAACCAATGACTAATAAATTTTAGTAATCCAATTTTTTTTTGTTTACTCTTTGTGCTATATGCTTATGTTTTCATTTCCCTCAGCCTGGAAATCCAACCTATTGTGTTAAGCATTTGCACATTACTATTTTCAATTTATTGTCATTGCTACAATGCTTGCATCACTACAATCTGAAACCAGTAATATCTGCTAGAAAAATAAATTATCTGTCAGGATTTTACAAACATGCACTTATGGGTTCCAGAAGTATTGATGCTCTATCAGGAATTTGATAGCTTTGTGCTTCCCATGAGAAAAGAATCTGAAAGTCTACATTACTATGTGGAGACTAGAACCACAGACACAGAAAATTCAGTTTACATCCTCAAAATAGGGGCAGGGTGCAAAAAGCGATTTGGAGGAGGCAAATGCTATTTACAGATGTTGCTGTAGTTTAAAAAGCTTTTTCATCTTAAATACACTTTTAAGAGAAAAAATTAAAAGGAGTAGGGAAAGGAATGTGATGCCAATCAGAAGAAGAACTAAGAACTCTGATTATACATGATCCACGTACAGGAACATTCCCTGATGGCACTGAAGGTGATCACTGAAGGTGATCTTATATCCTGACACCACAAAAAACCTGCAAATCTCTTTTTGTCCAGTTTACAAGCAAGAGAAAGTCAAGTTGGTAACATTTTAGCATGGTGATTGTCTTAACACACAATTCTGATTGTGTCTGAGGTAGCAGGAACTGGCTTTCCAACATGACGGGGAAGAGGGATTTCATGTAGTCACTCAGTGCAAGATGACAGTAACAGAAACCAGGATGACTCTGAATCTATCAGAAATATACAGCTGGTAATCCCTGTGGTTCCCATTTAGCAGCAGTGGAATCATCAATAACCTGAACTACAGCTAATGGGAACCACTCTTTTCCTTCTTCTTTAGAAATAAAGTTTGCCTTAGACCTCAGGTTCTCAGTCAAACCCCTCATAAATTCCACACCACATCCCATTCCCCTGGTGTCCCCCTCCACCACTCAATGTGCAAACTGGAGATGTAGAAGTTATGAGAGCACAGGCTCTTCCCCGACAGGTGCATCTTGCCTGTTACTTCATCCTCATCTCTCAGCTCTAACTCCCTCTTAGGGGCACTCCAAGCTCTGTGCTCCCAGCCTATCTTCAGGTATGTTCTCAGTAACTCCATAAATACTTACCTCTTGGCCCACATATCCTTATGCATCCTTCCTCTTCCCTCTCTGACTCCTTCTGCCCTCCCATTTGCACAACACTGTTGGACGACATGCTGAGAGATCTCTTTCCCAACAGATGGGCTCACAAACAGGGAGTGAGGAAGGTGATGGAAGAGCAGCAGATCCCTAGCCATAGGGTATCCATACACATTCACAGCAATGGGTTGCACCATGCCTGTATCATTACAGGCTAAAAGCCCTCTTGAAACAAAAGCTATTATTTCTTATAATTTGGTTGTGTTGTGTTTTTTGGCTCCCTGAACAATAAGGGGGCATTATGCAAGATACCATGCCTAAAATATTAATTCTAAGTGATTCTAATTATAACATTTCTGAAGATAAAAGAGATTCCCTTCCCTCAGTATATGACCACCCTACCTCCCCATATACAGGTGTTTTGACTTGGTCACTGGTGATTGAGGAAGCAGACGACATCTTTCAAGAGGTTGATATTTACTTCCTAATTTACGCTGCATGAATGGGATTTCAATCATCATCCACTAGGTGTTTTAGTGACATCAAAATGTTGTTCATCAGGAATGGAAAGAAAAACAACAAGGAACTGCATCCAAAGGACTGATTTACCTTAGGCTAACATTGCACTTCTACTTAATCAAAATATGCTATAAGAGGGGAAAATTAATGTCTACAACACAATTAAGAAAAATAACCTCAATTTGTTGCTCACAAATATTTTTTAAAAAATCTACCCCTTATGCCAGCATTTTGGCTCACTGTGTCTACTCCTCTGTCATTAATGCTCTCTGCCGTAAGCACAACTCCTAGCTGGGGATTCCAACGCGTATGGGAGCTAGGATAAGATTCCAGATCTCAGTTGTGCTGGCATGAAGATAGGTCTCCTCAGTGATACAGAAGACAATATCCTAGGGAGACTGGAATTAGTCCTATTCCACACAATTCAATCCAAGATGTAAGGCATATCAAGAAGCAAGTAATTACTAGCTAATGGCTGTGGATGGAAATGTAACATGGATCAGCCTAAGCATTTCATGACAAGTGACAAGACAGCTTGAGAAAAGGGGGATTTTTTCCAAAAAGATGGAAAGCGTCAAGAGCAAAGAAAAAAGGGTTACCTCTTCAGTTTGGGAGGGGCTGATTCTAGGCATTGGAGATACTTGTGGTGTTTTCAGCTGTGTGCTGTTGCTGTCTGGAACAAGCTCTCTGTGGATTGACTGAATATGGTTTTGGAGTTCACTTTCTGATTCAAACTTAACATTGCAACTAGAACATCGAGTCTTCAGTCCCCCCGCCTTGCTTTTGTTCTCAATGGAACTCAAGTTCTCACTTTGGCCCATGCCTTGTCTGTTACTGCTCGAAGGGATGTTGACACTTGGACTACCACTTTTACTGAGATTAACACAGCTAGCACACAGACCATATGGCAGACCGTTGATGTCAAGTTTCACTAAATCCTGTTTCGAGCGGAATTCCTTCAGGCAAGACGCACACTTGTACAGTTTCTGGAGATGCTGTGTGCGTCCTGTAGACTGCACGGCAGAACCGTTTCCAGTTTTCTGCATATGGAACGTGCCGTGGATTTTCAGTTCCAGCGTGGAGGTCACTGTCTGCATGCACACCACACAGCGGAACCCTGTCAAGGAGTTCCTCAGGTCAGGGTGCATTTGGCAATGCTCTAGAAATTCCTCCTCACTCTGGAGGGGCATCTTGCAAATCCTGCAGTTTCCGGTGTCCAGGCTCTTACTATGTGTGACCTTATGTTCAGTAAGAGTCAGAAGAGACGGAAACCGCTCGCCACAGATTGGGCACATATAGTGTTTCACTGGTCCCAAGTGCGTCTGCATGTGTTCTCGGAGCCCGTTTTCAGAGAAGAATGTTCGAGAACACACATTACACTTGTAATTCCCTTTAATGAGTTCAGCCTTTTTCTTCACTATGGCACTTTCTCCAGGTCGAATGTTGTGGTCTCGAAGCTGGTGGTTTTGCAAGAGAGTCTCCATGGTGTAAGCTGCTCCGCAAATGTCACAGCCATACATAGGCTCAGATGTGTCCACATCTTCTTCACTGCCATCGTGGCTGTTATGGGACTCCTGGCTATTTGTCAACAGGGTCTGGAGTTCCACTTCCTCTTTCTGAACTTGCTCAGATGCCCCATTCGTTCCACAGTTTGGAGTTTTTGTTTCAAAAACACAATGCTTTTCCCTTAAGTGCTTTTCCAGCAAGATGATAGCATGGAAAGCTTTGCTGCAGAACTTGCAGTTGTACTTCTTGCTGTGCGTAGTGATGTGACACTGCAGCTCCACTTCCGTACCAAACGACTCACCACAGAAGATGCACTTGTGTACTTTGCCTTGGTTCTCCAGGTGGTTGTGTTTCACATGAAGCTGTAGGTCAGTCTCGTTGCGGAAATCCCAGTTGCAAGATGTACATCTGTATACTTTCTTTTCATTACTGTGCTTCACAGCCAAGTGTAGCTGAATGGAGACCTTGGAGTCAAAAACCTCTTGGCACAAGGTGCAGCGGAAGAACACGAACGTATGCATGTCCAGTAGGTGCTTCTGCAAGTCATCCACAGAAGTGAACTGCTTGTCACAGCTTTCACAGATGTAGTAGGTTGAGGTGATCATGAAATGAATGGTAACATGCTTCAGCAGCGACTCCTGATTTGGAAATTCCTTGTTGCACTGGGGGCAGGTCAGTTTTGGCAGGACAGTGTCAAGATGTGTTTTCAAATGAGTCTGAAAACCATCCAAGGAAGTATACTTAGCACCACACTGATTACAAATATATTCCCCTGCAGGACGAGGAGGAGCACCTCCGACTGCCTGCATCATCTTTAAAGAGGTCTGCTCAATGGTTACAGGAGATAACGGACTCATGGCTCTGGACTTTTTCCCGTTGTGGATGTAATTCAGCGCCAGAGGAATGTTCTTATGGTTCTCCTTGATATGCTTGTTCAGTTTAAGAACACTATTAAATATTGGAGAATTTGTACAGTAAGAACAAGAATACACTTCCACCACTGGATCTTTTGGGGTTCCAAGCACAGGGGAACCAAAACGGGAACTGCTAAGATCACAGTGGACTTGTCTAATATGCTCTTCCAGAGAAGAATCTGTAAGAAATCCCATGTAGCAATGGGGACAAAAGAATGCATTACTGTCCTTAGCAGCAGGGTTGGCAAATCCATGAGAACATCGGATATGTTCCTGAAGGGTGTTGAGGTCATTGAACACTTCAGAGCAGAAGTTGCACTGGTACACCATGGCAGGCATGGTAGAAACAATCAGTGCTGGGTCTGGAGCTTCATGGACTTGCTTAAGATGTTCGTTCAGATTGTAGAGAGATGGCAATACCTCCAAACAATACTGACAGATATGGGCTTGTTCGGGTTTATCTAAATGCATAGTTTTCAGGTGTATCTGCAAAACTGCAAGGCTGGAAAATAACTGTTTGTTGCAATAAATGCAGCTATAAGTAACTTTTGCTTGTTTACTCGAAGGACCAGTGATATCTGGCACTTGCTGAGCTGCCCGCTTCCTTCCACGACCTTTTGGTATAGGAGGAGCCGTTTCCACCATTGTTGAACTATCCACTGAGAGGTTCGAATCTGGAGTAGTGCTAGATACTGAGGTGTACCCCACAGTTACCAAAGATGGGCTGTTGCTGTGGTTGCACGACTCTGGTTGCTGGTGACTGTCCATGTGGCTGTACAGCTCCTCCACAGTATGAAAGTTCTCAGAGCAAATGCTGCATGAATTCTTCTTCTCACCATTATGAACCTGCTCCATGTGATTTACCAGGGACGTTTCCTCTACAAAGAGTTCATGACAGTAAACACACTGAAGAGCAGATCGATCTTCATTAGGGGAACACTCAGGGTGACATTCTGCAATGTGCTTCTGAAGATCTTCGGGAAAATCAAAGCCTTCTTCACATTGACTGCATTTCTGAGTGTCTTTCATTTTCCAGTCCTCCATCCTGGAAGCAGACTGAGAGCCATCCTTGTTCCTCTCGTGAACCTGCATGTGTCCATGCAGCGAACTAGACGACAAGAATCCACGTCTACAAATGGCACACTTATATGGCTTGTTGGACGTATGAGTCTTTAAGTGAATTTTAAGATGATCACTCCTTGAGAACGCTGCATCACACTCACTGCAGTGATACTTTTTGTCTCCCGTATGAAGCTTAATGTGGCGGTCCCTGCTCCGTTTGTGTTTGAAGAGACGACTGCAGTACGTGCATTTGAAAGGGAGCTTGTCGCTGTGACTTTGCTCGTGGTGCTTTAAGTAGCTGAGGCGGCTGAACGATTTGTCACAGAACTGGCATGGATAGGGCAACCCTGGGCCTCCTTCCTCTTCACCAAAATCACAGCCTTCTCCATGGCTAGGGGAAGTCTGGTCCTTGCTGGAAGGTGATGATGCTGGCCATGAGCAAGAGGGGTCATCCTCAACATCCACTCCGTCTGAAATGAGAAAGAAACACATCCACAACATTAATCCCAGCAGTTCAAAGGAGACAGAAAATGCATAAGAATAACACAGGTCTACTACTCCTAAGTAGCTAAAACAGATTAGACTAGGATATTTCCTACAACGCTATCCAACAGTTTCAAGACTACATTTACTTTTATCATACTGTAAAACATTAAAAGTTATTAAATAGTTCTATGCCTATATTAACTTTTTATTGCTTTTTTTATCATTCTTTCTCAGTTGCAGGATATGTATTATACATTGACAATTTTATTAAAATGCAGATTTTAATATATTTAATGTTTCTTTTGTATCCATTGCAAAATTTTTTGCATATTATGTGAGTATTTGAAGAGTCAAAGGAAAGGAGGAAATATTACAGGAATGATTTAAAATTAATATAGTCAACCCACATGCCTAATATTTAATGAAAAGATTCCCCCTGTTTGCCACACGTTTGTGGGTTTTTTTCGCCTTGAAGGTGATTCTGAACACAGAAGTCTTTTAAAGGCTATTTCTGACAGAGACTTGGGTGTTATTTTAAATAATAATAGGAAAAATTACAGGGGAGGAACAGGACAACAATAAAACCAGGGATGTTTTCTCTCATAAAGTGCAACCAGATTTCTCCAATAATGATACAATTCAGTTACTGAAAGCTGGCAGCTGGATCATTAAATGTTCAAAACAAACTAACAAACTAACAGCCAGGATCAAGAAAAATAAGAAAGTGTCACAAGGGTCAGCCATGAACTGCACTTTTTTTTTCCTTTGTAAGTTCAAAAGGTTGCCCACCATTTCTTCCTTTTTGCAAAGGCCTCAGCCAACTGAACTTCCTCAGTCCAGTAGAACCTGTACTGTGAAGTGATCACAGACAAAGCAACTTGTAAAAAACTGGAAACAGGAAAAATGATAAATGTTTATGGTAAAAGCTGAAAGATTTATGAGTTACAAGGAAAAGACAAAACAGAAATGCTAGCCAGATAATAAACTGACTAGTTATCCGTGGTATTACCTCATCTCTAGACAGGACAAGTTGTAACTACTTTTTTCAACAGACGTGCTGCATAGCTTTTGCACCTTTCGTTTTAAATGCAGATTACAATACTGCAACGATCTTACTTGTCTTAACCTAAAACTTCTTTAAAAACATTAAAAGAATGCTTGGAAGACCACACTACATCAAATAATTCTTCTATTCCTTTCCAGGGGCGATGCTTGGGCTTTCTTTTTCCCTTTTAAAAATAAAACTGCCTAGAATAACACTTCAGAAAAAAATAGGATAAATCCCTTGAAAAATATCTTTCTTAAGGTATTCTTGCAAAGCAATAAGTTTCTTAACATCTTCAGCCTTCTCTCAAAAATTTGCTACAACACAAAAGTTAGAGCTGGCCTATATTATACAAACAAATTCCAAGCCTGCTTACTTTAAGGTAAAGAGATTTTACTAGATTATCAACCTCTTGCTTATCCACAGGAAACAGATGAGGATTCATTCCTTTCCTGCATCTAGAAACTGATGACAGCGCCATCTCACTATCAATGCCAGATGGCAACCATCTAACTCTGAGAAAACAACCAAACAGCATTGCTGGATGCCTGCCCACTGACACAATGCTTTTCAGGATAAGTTGGAAATTGCATGGGTTTTTATCCTCTTGTTTATGTCTTGGAGAAGAGGGTTTCACAAATTACACACACCTTTCCCACACAGAGATGATATGTATCTGTAATTACCTGCATACAAATCTGCACTAATTGTATATACTTAAATAACAAAATCAAACCCTGGCCTGAGTGCTATGTTTTTGAACTGAAAACAAAGCCGTTTGGTTTTTTTAAGATAAAAATTGAAAAATCCTCCCTTCCAGTAAAAGTACTGTCATCTGCTAAAATGCTTCCCAATGTACTGAAGCAAAGTTCCAAATTGTCATACATACTAAATAAAATCAATCAGGTGAGATTTTAAGTTGATACATTAATGACTGCAATATTCATAGGAGACTTTTAATGTAAATCTGTGTACTGTCCTTTCAAATTGCCAGGTTTGACTCTAAAACTTGAAATTATCAAAACAGTGGAACACGCATTTGTAGAAAAATATGTAAAAGTTTCCTACAGTTTTAAATTTTATTTTAAATGTATCTTTCCACCCAGGTCTATTAAGGGGGAGAACCTTTTGTCCTTTAAAAATCCAATATATTTCTGACATACAACCACTGCTGGCAGATAAACAGGAATTTATGTCAAGCAACTGAGTGAAGAAAAATAGTCTGTGACCGCCTAGGCAACATATTTTGTAACCAAATTTAGTATTAAAATGTATATCCTATGAAGAAATGATATATTATTCTATAAAGGTTTAGAGGAATATATAGGAAGTATTATAAATACTGCCCCATCACTGACATAGTAGTAAATCACTTCCTTTTTGTGGAAGTTTTACCTATTATACAACTATTCCCCCTGGCTCGTGGATCTCAGGAGGCTGTTGAGCTGGCAGCAGGGTCAGGATCAAGCATGGAGTGTGACCATGGCATAAGCCCCTTTCCCTCACCCAATTCTCCTTGTTTGCTCGGGAGTCTCTTCTCAGCTTTTATACAAGGGTAAGGAAAGCAGAGGGGGAATAGTGAAACTATAGCACAGAGATGGCAAATACAAATGTGTGTCACTTTGCCATTGCATTTTTTAATCTGAGCCCATAATAATTCTACAGAGCAATTTTCTTTGTGCAAAAAGGAGTAGAGCAAACCGCTTACAAGTCTGTTTCTTTCTGTTCCTTTAACTTGAGAAGTGAAAATCTTTCACTCTCTCAGAACTACAGTAGAACCAGCGAGGCAGGGGGAATTCCACACAGCAGAGGACAACAGGATTTTCCTGAGAATGTGCCTAACAATGCGGCCAACATGCTTTCCCGGCTCTCCCTCCAAGCCCGGCATGGCGGAGCTGGGGGAGAGCCGGTGTGGAAGGGGCCCCGGTGGCCGGCCACTGCGCTCCGGAAGGAGGGCCCCTGGGCTGTGCTCACACAGAGAGCTTCAAAGCTGGGCCTGCCAGCTCTCAGTGACCCACAGAAGGACTTTTGAAACCCTCCTTTTGCAACAAGGGAAATGCTTTGCTGAAGTGACTTTTGCTGTGCAGACTCCAACCTGAACACTGGGAACATTGTCTGCAGTGGACTAATGTGCCAGGTGAGCTCAGGGGCTGTCTAGGAATGTATCTAGAGACAGCAACCGAGAAGGAAACCTGGACTACGGGTAACCTGTGCTACAGCAGGACATGAGTGATGGCAATGTCTGTCATCTCCCCACCCTTCCCCACAAGGATGCTGCCCCATAAAATTAAGGTGCAACTATTAAGAGCACCTCTCTCAAAATGTCAGTGAAGTGCAACTTGCTGCCCTGCACTGAGGCTGCTCCCCATGTGCAAGCGTAAGGTGAGCAGACCTGGGCACTCAAAGCTGTGACAGAGCAGCTGAACAGAAGGTCCCTGCAGCAAACCAGAGGCTTGGAATGCAGACTCCATTCCTACTTTCCCAGGGGAGCTTACCACAGAGCCAGCTCTGTGTTGGAGGTAGAGTTTGACCTGCTGTCAGGGTAAAGGGCTTCAAACCCCTTTTTGCCTATCACTCTCAGAGAAAATACAGTTTGCTGCTACTCTGCACACAGCTGCCTGTATATAAATCTGCAGACACCTACATACCGAGCTATATGTCAACATTACAAATACTGATCTTTAATGTTATAACAAGTTGTTTTAAAATACTCTGGACCAAATTCAGATGCACACATACAAGTCCCCAGGAGCGGTACACATCTATCTGAGGGTAGAATAGGGCTCCAGGTATTTGACAGAGTGTTTATGGAGTTTTAAAATATATTTTCTCTATTGACCTTTTTTTTTTTCTTTTTCCTTCGGCACTCACTAAGTGCTACTTACTGTAAATGCCTTTTTTATGTTATGGTAAGTATTCTGAGTTTCAATGTGATGCACTTAACATGTCCATGTAAATTTTTAATTTTTGGAACCAGTCACTTCACACTCGCTGACTCTAAGAAAGCTCTAGCACTCACAACCAAAAAACTTTGCAGAAAATCGGCTACAAGGCCTAAAAGTCTATTTAAAGATGCAAATGTGTGTGAATAGTTAGTGCAGATGTTTTTCTACACCAACTGTACTTGCTGAGTTTCACCATTTCCATAAAGCACATTAAAACAAGTGTGTGAACACTCTGAGATGAAAGTACCAAGCACTCCTGAGACTTCCAGTGGAAAGTAGAGCTGCCTGACTTTTCTCCAAGCAGACAGGAATGCCCATGATTCAGCAGCCTGAGTAAATAAAAGAGGTCCTTATTTCCTAATTTTGCTGGCTGGCCACACTGCAGCAGTCTCTGTGCTGCTGCCAAAGGGGATGCAAAACTGGAACTACACCCAGCAGCTGAAGGACTGTCTTTGTTAGCCAGCCAGGCCTTCCTGACCATCTTCTGGCAACAAAACTACCGTATCCTGCAAGGAAGACCTCCATCTCAAGCTTGATAATTCTCTAGTCTGTCTAATAGGACAAAACAACAAATTTTGCCTGGTCTGTGCTGGAGGAGGACAGCTGGAAACTCAGTTAGTAGCAGAGTAACACCTGTTCTGTCGTATTGATGGGGGAAAGTGCTCACTAACAGAAAAGTGAAGCAATACCAGAAGGAGTTATCCCACGAAAGGGGGGGATGGAGGAAGCATCAGAGCACAAAAGCACCTCTGTGGAGTTAGCAGCCAGCCGCTCATGTGCCAACTCCAGTAGACGTGAGGTCTTAAAAGTGATCTTATCCCTAGTACTGCTGAATGAATTCACAGAACTGCTGCAGAAAGACATTACTGAGTCACCAGGAAGGTCTATGACATATACATGCTTTAGCTGGAGTACGCTTCAGGGCTTTATCATGGCTTATTTTTCTGTATGACTTAAATATGTTTTTGCTTCCACTAGACAAATGGTCATATTCCTAAAGCAAATGTCAGCTAACCTTTTTTGTGCCATAATACATAGGGTTCCTCTGACAGAACAGAGTTTACAAATAAGGGCAAATTAATATTTTCAATATCCTGTAAGCAGCAGTTTCCCATTCTCCCCATTCTGCTTAAGTAACTGGGGCACAGACAAACTGGAGCACTTTGCCTCAGGTTACAAATGTAATCTGTGCAAAGGAGGAAACAGAACCTGCATCTCTCTGGTCTGAGCCATTCCTGCAAGAAAAATTCTTTATCCCCCCGAAACACAGTGCTGGCAAAATGCCTAAGCTGCTGGACTCGACCAAAGAGAAAGCCCAGCAGTTTAGCTGGACAGACTTTCCCCCCAGCTCCGGGTCCTGCTGATATGTTCTCACTAGTTTGCCCCCGTTATGGTAACAGCAGACTGGTCACACAACTATCCCCCAGGACCCCATCTGAAGCACTAAATAGCAAGGGTTCTTTAACAGGTACAAAATAACGAGTTACATAGGATGGTAATAGACACTAAAAATGAAATATCAACTATACCAGGCAACAATGCATAAACCCATCTACTCTGTACTGCCATAGGCACATGGATTGTGAATGCACATGTATGCATTTATGCACTGGATTTTTATGTAGTTATTATTTGTTGTCCCACTACCAGCCAAAGATCTGTTCATATGCCAATGTACAGACACACATGAGCTCATACACACCTACTGAAAACTCGTAAAACGTATAGCTCTATTAATTTATCGCATGGCACGCTACAAGGCAGAATGTGATTTGTAAGAAAAGAAGGACTACATAGCAAGCAGGTAGTTCAGTTAACTGGATGTATGATAAGGCTCCACAGTTTTAAATCCTTGCATTTTTGTGCAGGTAATTGAGTGGAGTGGTTATTATATATCATATAGTTTACTTGTAATGGCCATTTCAGGTTTTAGTGCTGGCCACATTTTATGTTATTACCACCACTAATTGTCTGCAGGGCTACCTTGAAAATGAGATAAGGAATCTTAAGGGAATATGCAGGTGTGAATAAATAGTAAATGAAGAGGTTAGATATTGCTGAAATAAAACAATATTGTACTGTGTGCTGAATAGATCTAAATAACTAGAAGATCAAAGGATAGTGTTTAAGGATTAACATGACTTCAGTGATGGCCTACCATACATGTCATGAAACAAACTATAGATTTGAAGCTTTTAATAGAATTAGCAGATGGTACTAGTCTCTAAAGTAACTTTAAATAAAATATACATTATTACATAACATTCTCTGTTTACTTTCAATAGAAATGTACACAGTTTTGGAAAAGCTGAAACTTTAATATAACCATCACATTTTTTTCACATCAGTGATCCCACATTAAACTCACTCATTTGTCTCATAACTTATTAAATGGCTTGAAAACTAATACTCTGTAATAGGCATTCAAAAGAGAAATATGAACTTTAAAAATTATTTATAATTTACAAATGTTTTTTAAAATCTATCAATATTTCAAAACTGCTTTGGGAGCATCAATTAAATGCATTAACAGTTAAGATTACTGGGGGAGAAACATACAGGGGTTCCTGACCAAAAGAACTGAGACAGATGGTAGGGAGGTTTCCCCATTTTAAATTTCATAACCAGAGGAAAGGCAGCTCCTAGAAACAACAAATAAGTCACTTTAATACCTCACAGGAAAAACCTGCTTGCTTTTATAAAATGCCTTTAATGCCTACATAAGTAGTTAACATTCCTGTATTGCTCTCCTAAGGTAACCTAAGCCTCCAGTTCCATTATGTCTCCTTCAGAAGACATATTACTATTACATATGTAGAGAGGAGCATAAATGTTTTCCTTGATTGTTGCTCAAAGTTCATTTGAACAGACGGAGCCCAATGAATTCCATCTTCTGCAGCCAAATTAAAGAAAATGTAAGCAGTTCACATTCTGCTCCACCTTTCAAATCATACACAAAACCCAATTTGCAACTAGAAGAAAACAGAGTTACCCTTTGCTTGTTTGAGGAAGCTGGTATTTTGTGCCTCTGTAGGCAAAGAGAAAGAATAAGTAATTTTCCACAGTCCTGTACATATAACTAATGACAGTCACCATCCTCACAGCTTATTATACTGCTTTACATAATTGGGAATCGCATGTCACACAATTAATTTACAGGGGTTGTTTAGTTGTGACTATACAAGCACTAAGCGATTCAAATTAGCTCATTTGTCCACTGCTTAAATGTGACAAACACATTTACACTGTATTTCTTCCGCTGTTAAGTTGCTGTTTCTTTTAGTTGTTGTTTTTGTTTGTTTGTACAAAATGAGTCAGAGACCACCAGGCTTGTTCCATCTGAAGGTAGGGTCAGGAAAAAACACCCTGAGAATAATTACATTTAGAATCAAGATAATGGCAGAGCAAAAGCCCATTCAAATACTCCGGCAAACTTGCACATAATAATGATTTCCTAAGAACCTGTATATTAACAACCTCATGTATTGAAAATAGTGATTCAGTCAATCAGGTCTTTGCTAGAGAATAATTATTGTAATTTGTTGTGCTGATAACAGTATTTGTACTGCTTATTAAGAACAGCAAATGACTAGGGGATAACAGTTCAGGGTTCCTCACTGGACTCCAATATTTCCCTCTGCCTTCTGCCTTCACTGGGTCATGCTCTCCCCAGGCAACATCATGAATAGGACCAAAAGCCCTCTCTCTCTAATCTTCCTCCACTCTGCAGCTCCCTTTGAAAGCATCAGATACAGCAGCTCCTGTAACGCAGTTCCAGTCAAACTTCCCAGTGACATACAGGTACTACAATGAGTTGACTGTTTCTTTCTGTCTTTCTTTACGAGGTCACAATTTAAGGAGTGTGTCTTAAGCCAGGGAAATGTCATTCTTTCTCTTTGCTTCCCAAAATCAAACGGCCCAGAAGATCAGACCCTGAGAGCTGAAGGAGACCCTGCTAAACAGCTGCCCCCCAAGTCCCTGTTCCCACACAGCTGCAATCCCTGCAGGGAGAAGGGCAGGCTGTCAAAACCTCCCTAGCTGGAGGCTCAGACAAAAGATGGAGCCCCTGGGCAGATTTGCAGGCAGAAACCCCTAAGATGTCAAGCACTACCTTGGGTCCTGATTTGAGTATCTCCTTTCAGTTAATCTAGAGTTTAATTCATGAAGGTCTGCAGAGACTGCTGTCGGTGTACCTCACACTCGGATGCCTTCCCCTGCTGTTTTATAACGTATGCCTGTCTGTCCCACTTGTGCCTACATTCCAACCACCCCAATTCATTGCTTCATTGCCTCTAGATCAGAACAGTAACGTCAAGACACAGTTTGGAGAAGGCTAAACTAGGACAAAGAAAAGAAGGAAGGCAATGTGTGGAGAAGCAGAGGAAAGGAATATAGGGTAGAGAGAAAGAAGGGAGTAAATAATTGCGTCTGAAAGAAACCCAGGCAAAGACATCTGAAAATCCTTTCAAGGAAATGGAAAGTAAAAGGAAATTAAGATCAAGCAAAAGCAGTGTAGGCAGTTAACGCTTTCAAAAACACATCAGTGTTATTTTACAGTGTGCTAGAATTAAATACAGTAAATAAACACAGAACTGCTTATTTCTCAGAATGACAGAAATGTGGTGGCGGTCTTATTTACACAGGTGAAAACTTCTGGACCTAGATCTGCAAAGGGACCTAGGTGTCTCCAGGAGCCTAAGAAGCAAAGAAAGCAGGATTCATGGGGCCCTGGGGGGGAACCAGGAAAAGGTCTGCAACCCCGCAGCTTGGGCACTCAGCTAGGAGAGGGGAGTACTGAGCTCTTTATACATTAAAGAGGCACTGGATAAAACCAAAAATAAACTTAAGCTGAGTTCCAGAATGCAAGAACCCCTGGACTAAATGAGCGTCCTTCTCAGAAGGTTAAAACAAGTTCCTTCTCAAATGTGCTTCCACCAGCCCTATGAATAGGACACTCTTTCCCTCATCAAGCCCAGCTTCCAGGAGACGAGACCTCTGCACAACTGAAGACCCTCTGCTCAGAGGCAGAATGTGGTTTTGAATCCCCTCAGGATGTTCAGGGAGCTGAATCAAGACATCGTGCCATTTAATACTTTACCTACTTGGCCCCTATGTAGGGAAGACAGGAACAAAGCACTTTCTGCTGAAAGTGCCCAACAAGTTCTGGGCTTAGTACAGTGCTCTCCATGCAGCAGACTGATCAAAGGCAATGGGTACCCAGATGCTCACCCTAGGATGGTTTGCACAGACTGCCAAACCACAGAAACCTGAGAAACTTTTCACAAAAAGAAGAGCTGCCTATCAAACTGGGGCAAACTCAGGCAGCTAAGTTTCGGATTACCAATTCTATTTAGCTTCTTATAATCCCTCTACGTCCCATTTTAGGCTCCCTTCCTTTAGATCTGGCTGTTGTGCTGCACAGATGTGCTGCACAGCTGTTAAAAAAGATGTCCTGGAGCAAAGGTAACCTTGATTTTTAAAGTAAGTCAGTGCTTTGGACGGCAGATGAATGCTTACACCCGCTCCAGTGCAGCACAGTGACACTGGGAGCAGTGTGTCTTTTCAGTGTAGTCAAAGTGCTATGTAAGACAACCCTTTCTCCCTGACCCTTATTTTCCCCAGGAACACATATGGATGTCTGTGCCATGGGACAGGCACTGGTCGGCAGATGCGCGTGGTTTCCACTAAAATACAGATGGGTCTAGCCTGTAAGGGGAATGTAAAGAATTTCTGAGTTCAAAATGGTCAGAAGACCAAATCTTACTATGAAGCTGTCACATGTAAACTGTCACACCTACCATCTTCCTATCTTGCAGAACATCACTCTATGTGAAATTCCGCAAGGTAAGAGTTCGATTTAAAATATATATGCACGCATTATTCGGTCCTCTCATGTTAATACAGGTTTATTTGGGTGATTAAATTGTAAAAAGAGGTGAAATTCCTTGCAAAAGTAAGAATTTTCCTTCTCTTCTGTAAAATTCCCATTCACCAAAGCCTGCTGAAACTCTTGATTAACTGTTTGAAATAGAGGTCTCTCCAAAAACAAAGAGATATCCTCTTTGTTAAAGCCTGTATCTAAAACAACCCTTTGTAGCTTCCTCAGTGTAGAATGGAAGCCCGATGTGAAATAGAGTAAATTAAGCCTTCTGCTGTCAGAGCTGGAAATAAGAGTAGAGCAGAATAGTGGCTAGATTTGAAATGAATTTTTTTTTTTTTTTATTGTCTTCATTTACATCCTGTCTAAGGTCTTCTGAGGAGCTCAAGGTGTCTTATCTCTGGTTACCAGGGGGTATTTTGCAGTCAAAGCAGTTAACATACTTTCTCTCTCTTTTTTAAGACCATCTTATCTTATCAGACAGATCTCTTCAGGCTGAGGAGAACCCATACTTATCAGTTGCTGTACACTGTATTGACAGCTCAGTGCTGCTAGGGACAAATGAAAGCTTAGGGCAGAGAAAGATCAGTTAACCAGTTCCACTCTCAGTTTAGACTAATCTTTGGTTTGTCTAACTTCAGGAAACACTGTACATCTTTTCTCTGTTTACTTGGACAACAGAAGTGCACAATCGCATCACTGGTTGCTAAATCCGGTGCACAGGTACAGGCACCCTAATAATCCCCAGAGCAGTCTGCCTGTTGACTTGTAAATGTGAGCAGCACTCTGTTAACCTCCAGCAACTCCTTCTCCAGGTGACCTCAGGGAGCACCTGAGAGTTGCTGGGATCACCCAGCAAAACAAAAACTGAGGGCTGCACAGACTTGCAATTTCTGAACCAGCCATCCCCCAGAGCAAGGGGACGTATGCACATTAAGGAAAAGGAAAGTAATCTAAAGAATCTAAAGTAATCTAAAGAGAATCTATATGTAAGTAATGAGGATGAAGGTGAGTCCGAAGAGCATCCTTCAAGCCTGCGAGCCTTTACAGCAAGCTGTGATTGGTAACTAAGAGCAGTCAGCCCTGCTAACTAGGATCTCTAGAAAATACACAGGACAGATTTCTCACTTACCACAAAAAAAGATATGAATGGCAAGATTCCTCTTGTCCTTTTACTGATGTCATGAGAAGTGAACCAGGTCTAAAAAGTTACAGTTGCTGGTACTGAAAAATCATTCACCATAATTTCAGGTGAAAAACGTTCAGTTGTAGATTGAGCCATGTGCCAGTCCTGCTTCTCTACTTTTTAAGGTTTATTTTTTCTCTCCCTTTTGTGTCCAAAAACTCCATGAGCACTTTTTTTATTAGTGATAACCCTAGACTTTCCCTGCAGAAAAGGTTCTCTATTAATTGTCCATTATCTTGGTGTGTCAGCACAAAGGAGGGGGGAAGAAATTCTCATCCAAATGGTTTCACCTCCTCTCTTGAGATTGATGCCCTTGTCAGGGCATTAAAGACATGAAAACCTGCCACTTATCACAATTGTGTTTGAATTGAACTACTGTCCTTGAAAACAGTAGACACCAGATACCATCAAAATAAGCCACACTGGCAGATCCTGTTCCACTGTGACTTAGGCAACCTTTATACAGCTTACATACACACTTATTACTGTGTATGATCGGTAACATTATAGCCATAATTCTAAAATAAGAAAGGCATGTTCTTTTCCATTTTGTAAAACAATAAGCATATTAAAAATAGCAACTTCCAGAATGAAGAAAAGTTGGCTAGCATCTAGGCTAAGTCTCTAGATACCATATGAAAATGTGGGATGGTAGTATGTACAGAATTTTTTGAAAAGAGATGGGAGTAGAAGGCAGAAGATACATATGACATTTTTTGTGAAAAAGTTTGGAAGACTTCAACAATTTAAATAAGCCTAAGGACACACACGAATGTAAACTCACTGCTGAACCAAATCATAAAATTTTTTAGTTACTTCACACCACCAAGTCTTAACCAAATATAATTTAAACCTATCAAAATGTTTAATTTGCTTGCTAGAATGAAACAATATTTCAAAGAGGTCTTTAACAAGTCTATTAACTTGATCAGAAATGAAAATAAAAAAAAAAAAACCAAAACAAAAACTTCAGTTATATCCACAGCAGCAGAGCTCTACCTGTTTTTTTTTTTTTTGGACAATAAATGACTGTCCTCACTTTTCAAAATTTAAAGTCACAAAGAGGGAGAGAAAAAAATAGAAAAAAGTTATGCTCTTCTCTTAACAAGTAAACAAGTGTACAAATTAATTCAGAGAGCTATAATTTTGAAAATTTTCTATGTTTAATGTGCACTGCAGTTAAACTACTTTTTCTGTACAAATTAATTTACTGCATCAGTGATCGATGTTTATGTTTAGGCAATTTTATTTCTCAGTATGGTAAAATTAGACCTAATAGTTGCAACCTGTTATGTCCAATCTGTCACTGAAATTCAAATTGCCTTTTTCCTATTATTCAAGGAGCAATTTGGAGGAATTAAAACCATCTAAAACTAGAAGACAAACAATTCTCTGTAAGGACTCAATAGCCTGTGTCATCAACCTGCTCTAGAAAGTGGTGGTCCTTCCTCGGCAGTACCACTGCTACCATTTCCTCTGGTTCGCAACATTTGCAGCCTGAAATGCCACAAAACGCACAAGCGTCTGAAGACAGCAGAGCACTGTGCCACTCCTTGAAGGGAATGTTAGGACAGGATAGATTTTGAAGTAATAGAAATAGCATTAACAGCTAACAGAAAGACCCTTCTCTCTATTCTAGAACTGTTGATCTTCAGATGTTTTCAATTAGCCATCCATTTATCTACAGAAAATAGATTTTGTTCTTCAACTGGGACAAGTTAGTTATTGCCATCTTGTTCTTGTCAGCGAAGCACTCAGCTCCTACCAACAACCACTATTTATTGCTTCCACTACTGAAATATACGTGTTGAACTCTGTTTACTACCCATTGCCTTATTTTTCCTCACTTCAAGTGAAATGGCTGTACTACCCACATCAGACTATTCCCATGAATTCCCTGAGGCTTCTAGAAGCCTAAAAGACTTTTACACATCTTCCAATGTATCTTATATGTTTTGATCACATTTAAATTTCTGGATGGGATGTTGTATGCTGTTTCTGTTCTCATTTACATGTTCTATTCTTTAGGAGCCTAACAATAATTCTCCTTACAATTAAGAAACAAACATTCACTCTCTTTTCCCCTCTCACACACCTACCTTTAGTTTTATTATTTCTTATCTTTAGTTTTATTTTTTCTCTCTGTGTTTGTGTTTGGGAAGGAGAGACTCATTTTTCTCACACACAAAGAATATTTTGCTTTCTGAATACCAGCCTGCATCCAAGTTTTTGGTCTTGTCAGTGATAGATGGAATAGAAACAGTGAGATGAGAGATAATGTTGATTTTGAGGAGATTTTGCATCTTTTCCAGTCATTTTGTTTTACATTCTATCTTTCATCACTTTTAAAATTCCAAGTAGGCTCATTCCTTGGCAAGATTGTTCAGTTCACCAAGATGATTAATAATTTTGCTACTAGGCTGTACTGATTAATGTGGATTAGCCAAGTGATTAATAATTATAATGTTTTGCAGGACCAAGCTGC
This sequence comes from Empidonax traillii, assembly GCF_003031625.1. Taxonomy (NCBI): domain Eukaryota; kingdom Metazoa; phylum Chordata; class Aves; order Passeriformes; family Tyrannidae; genus Empidonax; species Empidonax traillii. The sequence goes on along the minus strand of NW_020955408.1, from coordinate 1,165,079 downwards.
CTTAAACATCTTGGTCTTTGATAGTACTTTACAAGAGGAACTTCCTTAGATGGATATGTAATTTCCTGGATTCCCAAGGCTCAGCAAAGTGGCATGGCCTTACCCCTGAGTTCACTCCCCTGTTTTAGTGCCCATAAACCATTTTCAGATGACAATATTTGAACTAAGACCCTTGCTTTCTGTATAGCACTTGGCTGTTATTTCCTCTTCCTCCTAGTTGTTTGTTTCATTCCCCTGATTGATGTTATCAGACTTATCTCAATGTGAGGTAAAACACGTATTTTTGCTGATTCCTACACAGTTTCTAAAAAAAAGACCTGAACTTCTGCCGATCCCTTGGCAGCCTTTGGCATAGCACAAATAACAACATGATTTGCACGGGCTTGGGTATGTATGTGACACTTAAATCATTTGTCCAACATGGAAAATAGACACCTTAATTCTAGTGCTTGAATTTGAAGCACAGACCATTGTATTCCACGATTACATTTACATCCTTCCTCCTGAAGTGGCCAATGAACCAAATCACTATTTATCATCTATTGTACAAGATTTCCTGACTCTGCTTGTGTTTAGACTCCTGTTTTGCTGATACTGGACTTCACAGTATCGTCAGTCTCCAGAGGAGCATATAAAAGCACAATCTATTCCTACCACTGAATAGCAGTCTCTGTGTTAGGTAATGCATTGGCCGGTAGGCTGCACTTTCTTGCTAATTACAGTGGAAGTTTTCTCTTAAAGAAAACATGGCATAGCAAATGACATGGAATCAGCTTGCTTTCTAATTGGAGCTTTCTTTTTAATTTTCTCAGTACTATGTTTCCCTATAAACACTTTCTTCTATATTTGGATACTGGATTTAACCCTCATACAAAATAAGACTTGACACAGTGAAATATTTATTTGATCTTTTCTAAAGCACCAATTGGAAGCCAAGTAGCATAAAGAGCCAAATGCTAAACAGTAAAAGCAGAAAGCAAAATCTAATAGCATGTTACAATATGCTATACACACAGAATTCAAAAGGGACCTGCCAGCCCCGAAAGATTCAATTCCTGACTAGTTAGAGGAAAGAGAAAAACAAAAGGGTAGCAGATGCAAAAACAAAGGTAGGGAGCCCATAAAACAGTCATGGATAGGCCAACTGAAATAAACAGGGCTTGCAGCTTGCCTTAAAGGCAGCCAGCAAGGGGCTCTGGCAGGGAGTTCCACAACCGAGGACAAGAAAGACTTGCCTTCAGCTTGCGCCTGACTCAGCCCAGGGAGAGAAAGCTGACTATGTCCAACTGTGAGCAACTGCCAGACAGGGACATGGAGTGCAAGGCTCTGCCCAAGAACCAGGGAATTAAAATTTGAACAGCTACATGGACAGAGCTGTACTTTTTAATATATCAGCTTTCCACCCCAAAGAGGCTCCGGATCAATTTCAAGGGAAACAATTAGGAGCACATTACAGTAGTCTAGCCCAGATGACTGCAGTATGGTTTTGGTCCAAGATAAATAAGCAAACTGTTCAAATAAGTTGGAAATTCACCCCTAGGATGTAGAACTAGGGCCCTTCTTTCTGGGGAAGGAACAATGTTGGTCAATAATACTCCCAACATGTATCCTGTACTAGCCTGAAAATGTGTCTCTCCACATTGCAGAATACCAGAACATTTCCTGCTTCTTTATTTCAAGCCCATTAAAAAGGCAACCTCAAGGCACGTCGTCTAAATGTTTCCCCCCATTTTCCACAGCCTTGTAGATGTTGTGTTACCACCAGTTTCGCTCCTCTAAAACATGTCTACTGGAGACACGTTACATGCCTGCAAATATACTGCAGATCTCCTGTAAGCAAGCACAGCTCACAGCAGACCAAATGAAAATATCACATATTACAATGTCTCCAGCCAGTTAATGGAACTGCAACCTCTAAGTCCCCTGATATCTCACATCCCACATAAAGACAGAGAGGGAAAAAAAAAAAAAAAAAGGAGATGTAATGGAAGACTGCCTCGTTGGAAAAAAAAGCAAATACTCATCTTGGAATAAGGTATTAACCATTTGGTCCAACCACTTAATTGCTCTTGGTCAGATGCCAGTTTTGGGTCAGCTCCTTGGGTACCTGACAGGGTCTGCAGTCATGGGACAGGAGCCCTCACCCGTAACATGGACACAGTGGCAGCTTGAGGAGCGAAGAACTGGGGAGTGAAGGGTACACTAGGAGCATCCTGACCATCCGGAGGAGCCAGTAACAGCTGTTCCTGCCGAGCTACAGTCCCAACACAGGGTCACTTCAAAAAATTGGTAATCCAGGCAGAATCATGCTGTGGACTGGATCTGGCTTGCAGGACATTTTTTGGACTAGTGTGTATCAACTCTAAAGCAAAAGCTCTTCTCTGACTTTTACTGAGGCAGAAAAAAAGCCTGTTTTGTGGCTTTTTATCTCATGGGCATAAGCCCAATCAAAACAATCTGAAATGCAATCAAGACAATTAGTTTTTTTATTCCTTCTGATCCTAACATGACTGCAAAGGAGACCGATAACCTTCCGGTCTGATCTTCATCTTCCTGGCAAAAAGGAATATGAACAACAGCAGAGCAGACAATTGCCGACTTTGTACCAATGTGCAGGCAGCCTATACTAACCAGGCAGCCTGTAACAGGAAACATTTCCAAGAATTTTACATGTGTTTTTATTACGGCAGGATCTGTTTTCTTGGTTTAATTCAGTTGAGAGCTAGGATTTTAGAATGTAGTGGTACAACATTCTGTCTGCTGCTTAGAGAGTGGGAGGGCTGAAGAAAGGTCGCATTCTCCCTGAATTTTCTACATAACTACTTGGCTTTTGTTTTTTGGCTTTAATGTCTGCTACTTTAGCCTAGGCTTACCATCCCCACATTGGACCACTTAATTTGCATGGAAAACTTCCAGATCTCTGTTGCTATTTGATACAAATTACTGCCTCTGAAATATTCTAATTTGCTGACTTCCTTCCCAAATGAAAAACTGCACTCCTCTGAAGAGACAGTTTGTATCACCTCAGACTGTCTTATGTGAGGTAAAGAGAATAAGTGACCCTGACTTAACTTTATCATGAGCTCCTACTCATATTACATGAAGAATTTAACCCTAAGTGACCGTTTTCATAAGCTCAACTAAATTAATTCCTTTCCCCATGTATTTAATTGCAAAAAACCTAGTATTATTGTGTGTGGCAGGCATGATGTTCTGATGATGTACTGAACACAATGAGGAAACTTCTAACAAGACATTTATATCAATGAAATATTAGCAGACCCATCCAACAGTTACAGAGGAGGACTAGCAGAAAAAGATTTGGCCTATCTTTTGAACACTAGGCTGTTTCAACTATATCAAAATACTGAAATATACTAAAATCCACAGTCTCAGAAGAAAATCCTGGCCCTGCTGAAGCCGATGGAATTTTTGCTATTAACTTTAAAAGGGATGAGCATTTTAGCTTTGTTCTGGATCTGATTCGAAGTAGGGTTTAAGAAAATCAGACTTATTGCCTGGGAGTCTAGTGGTAATATTCAAAACGAATGAGCTATATTACTTGGGTTCATGAGGAAAATACAAAGTGAAAATTATGGTAACTTTTCAAGGTTTATTAACTCAAGTCCCATAGCCTCGAGGGGCTATCTCCATCTGCCCTATTTATATGCTACCATGACAGTTCTTGCTCTTCAATAAGTTACACTAAAAAAAAGTCTTTGTATTGTAGAATTTTTTTAGCTTCCCACAGAGAAGTATTTTCAGCAAAAGCACACTGTGATTTTATTTTAAAATAATTAACTATACAACATTTTTTAACCAAGTACAAAACTTAAACACCAACTTGGATATACAAAATGCATTCTGAAGTGACTATTTGGAAAGCTAACATATATATGACAAATAATGTTACGTGTAATATCATATATACGTAAAAATAAATAAAGGCACATTCAAAAAGAAAGCCTTCCCTTCTTTCACGAAGACCCTGAGATGTAAATTACATCTTTAACTAATTCCTGATAAAAAATAAACAAATCTGTTCTTCTGAAGTCCAGAAAACCTTGCAAGTCGAACTGAGCCAGAGCTTGCATTCCAGAAGTGATACCATATTGCTCCTGGCTCCATCCCTGTTAGGTGGCTGACTGGTTGGAAGTATCTTGCAGGATACAACTGCAGCATGACTGTATTGAAGCAGGGAAGGGGGGTAGATGTCTCTCGGTTGGCCCAGCAGTATGATAAAGGAAATATAGATCTGAAAACAATATTTTTTATGACACTAATGGCCAAACTTTACCTCTCCCACAGTTTGGCTAAAATGAGATGCACAGTGGTTCACTGCGTAGTAGGACGTCAAGTCTTAGTGTGTTCAGGTGTAAGTAGAGGAACTTGTTAAACTGCACTTAATGGCCCTGTCACAGGCACAAGAAGTACTTGCACATGGTCTGTAAAGAGCTGCTCAATCATATGGCATGGCTCCCCACTTCCAGATGCAACTGCCTTGAAGGCTAACCAGCACGCATTGTTTTGCTAATCCTACATTTCCTTATTAAGAGTTGCCACAAATATTTATGGAGTCATGAAAGGCAGATAGATGGCTTGCAAAAGGATCAGAATGATTCCTGTGTGCTTTCCACTTTATGAACTTAGTGAAGTCCTGCTTTATAGCTGACTCTGGAAAACTTTCAGATGTGTCTTTCTAGTTCCTCTCATCTTTTCACCATCTCCCTACATTTCGACTAAGCTTGCAGTTCCAAGAGGATCAAGTTGCTTTGGTCAAGTTTTCAACACTAAATATTGAAAATTTCCTGTACTCCCAATCATTTTGGCAAGAACTAACTTGTCCTTTTCTACTGAAAGAAAAGCCGATCTACAATCTGATTCATATTATCAACATTTTTTTTTTTTGAGTGAGGTGTCCAGTTGTTTGGAATTTGCCCTTTTATGGATTATTAACAAAGCATGTGACTTCCCAAAATTAATACACTAATGTTTGTTTGCTGGCCCTCCCAGTCAATTTCTAACCGGGAACCAATTTGTGTGAAACTCTGCTGACAACAGTTCTATTTTCTCCACCAAATTACATTCTTGAATACTTGAGTGCTCCATTATTAAAACAAAACAAAACAAAACAAACAAAAACAAAACAAACAAGCAAAAAACCAAACAAAAGCACACAAAAAACAAAAAAACAAAAAACACACACAAAACAACAAAAACCAACAAAACAAAAACAAACAAACAAACAAACAAACAAAAAACCAAACAAAAACCAAACCAAAACAAAAAACGCCCACAAAACAAAACAAAAAAACCCACCCCCTCAAAATCTTACTGGCTTTCACTGAGGCTCTCAGTCATCACACTCACTGGATGTGTTAGGCAGCAGATTCTTTTTTTGAGCTTTACACAGTTTTTTCCCAATTTACCTGTTGGATGTTTTAAAGCCTTCTTAAATTTAAGATGCAAGATTGTTCCTATGAAAGAGGTGTCTCTGACAGGCTTGCTACTTTTCTGCTGACGATTTTGCTCTCACATTTTGGAGAGATGTAACATCAAGAATTGGTCTACATCAGTCTTATATCACTGTAAATTCCTCAACTTCAAATGCATTACTTTTGTCAGATGTCAGTGTGAAACCTGCGAGATCAGATTAGGCATACAAAGCTGACTTTCCAATTTATAGAGCTGTCTGAAAAGCTACTGGTTTTTAAAGATGTGTAGTTCCTGTAAAAATGCCTGCTGAGCCCTTCAGATTGAAATATTTTATCAATATGTATATTTTTAACCACTATAGTAATTATAATTATCAACATCAGTGGCAAGGAGGAATAGACAACTTCATATAGGTTTGGCTCTTCTCTCCCCATTTCCATTTCCAACTGCCAAACTGCCCTCTCTGTTTCTTATGTAAAATTGCAGATGTCTTCCTATTAATCAAGAGCCTAATACACTCCAGATGAATAAACAACTTCAGCACTGCAGCATGTACCTCACTTTTTAAACCCAGGATTTATTGGAGTGGCCTGTTCCAAGATCTCTTAACTTAAAAAAGATGGTTTATTGTTCCTCGCTTCTACAGCAGGGGCCTAATAAATGCGTTGAAACTATGTCTTTGTCCCTTTGCAACCTAGTATTCAAAGAGATTTCCAACCCTACAGTGTAACATTATCCAAATCCTTTGAAACCCTAAGTAGTTGCTCAAACTCAATCATCCAAATGCAGAAGACTTCATGGGGAGTGGAGAGCCAGGCGATCCCTCAGCCAGCAGTGGCTGGGCTGCAGCAGTGGGCAGCCCCCAGTCGCCTGCAGAATGCCACAGTGCATTCCGTGATGCTGGCTGCATCCCCACGAGCCATCTTACAGCACAGGGAATGAGCTTCTTTTCTGCAATGCCCATTAGTAGGGAGAACGTACAGCTCCCAGTATTTCCCTCCCATTACAAAAGAAAGAAACCAGTTCAGGGGAACTCAGGTACTTGTGAATCAATTCACTGATACTAAGTGTTTCCAGTATTGCGCCTCAGATTTTGCCTGTAAACCAGCTAATCAAAATTGGTTTAAATATTTCTATTTAAAATTAAAGTCTTTCACAGCCTAAACTGTTCTGTGTACTTTAATTTACATTCTCTAAATCGGAGAAAAACAGATCCTTTCTTTGTAATCATGTAGAAACAGGAAAAGGAAATAATAATTAGGATTTTAAAGCATTTATTAACTCATGGATTGCTAATTTTTTAAATTATTGTTTCAAAATATTGGCACCCTCATTAGAACTTCCAGGTTACTAAAGTGCTTGCTAATATTGGACTGCTAAGGGTGGTTCTATTAATAAGATGTATGTATATAGAAAGCTGGAAAAAAGTAAAGGTTATAATATTAGCATACCTTACTCATTTTTAATTAAAGAATTAAAAAGCCCAGTCTTTGGGGGGTTTGGGAAAATAGTGTAGCCAAATGAGACCAATTAACTTCATTAGCTTCTGCAAATACCTACTTTTCCAGCACATTTCTACTTTTCCATCTGCCTCACAACTACACATGTCTACAAATTAACATTTTATTTATGATTCGAGGTTCCAGTTCATAAAAATTAGGCATTCATTGCACACAGGTTCCCTCATTTATTGAAAAATCACCAAAATAAATATATTTCATTCTTCACTCTTTTTTTAACTCTAAACAAAAAAAAACATACAGCTTGCAGCTGCAAAAAAAACCCCAACGCAAATCAGGGTTGAATCTTTAAAGTGGAAACATTGATACAACAATAGCAACTGCACAAAAAACTATTTTAAAATGAGAGTTGCAAAAAGAATATGATAAAAGTGCCATTAAGATGTCCTATTGCTACCTCTGAGTTACACAAACATTTTCCTGAGCCATTTGTTACAGGTTAGGAGTCAGGCAAGTCTTATCACACACAGCATCAATTTCACTCCTCTTGTTCTCAACTATTCAGTATCCTGTACAGCACAGACCACCAAATCTCCAGCATCTTTCTCTTAGGAAGAGTTTTGCAATGGTTACTAATGTTAATATAAAAAATAAATTGATTATTCTAGTCATTTAGCAGTAAAGAAAATACATTTACAACTTTGATATCAAGCAAAACCACTAATTTACCTCAACCTTACAATCATTATGTATTTTATTTATGATTATATAGCAGCTTCAGGTGTAAGCAGTTTTAATGGACAAGAAAACCTTCTCTAATGCGTCACACTATTAAAATAGTTTTATAAAAAAACAGTATTTTTATGAGTTGGATGAAGGGAGCTATTGTTTTACATGTCCAGAGAGGAATGGACACACTCTCCTTCTGATTTTGCTTCTCATGTACGAAAGTCAGCAAACATTGCTGAGAAAGGCAGCTCACCATATGAAGAACCAACAAAGGAAAAGGAAATACTGAGGAAGCATTTTAAATTTGAAGTACAAATGCACGATGTAACTCATGAATTGGTCATGTAGTTTTCTTGTTCTGGCTACAAAATCATTTTATAGGTAGTTACTAAACTGTGATCCTCTAAGTGAAGTGCAGCCAGGGAAATCACTTCCTCTCTTCACTGTAATACTAAGAGAAGAGAATAAAATGCACCTGTGAAACACTTTCACAGAAGGTCCCGCAAAACAGCTTCATTTGTAGGGTGAAATTTAATGCCACTGGCAATATCCACAAAACAACTCCATGCCAAATCTCAGCAGGGTGACTCAGCTCCCACTCTGGTCAATGGAGGCAGATGGAGGCTCTTCACTGGGCCCTAGGTCTCTACTCTTTAAGCATGTATCTGGTTCCAAAGTTAGGAGGGTTCAATCCCACCTGAAATAGCATTTCTTATATTTTTATCTCTCATCCTTTGCTCCCTCTGGGACATCTACTTCTTCAATTAAAGACTGCCAAAAGCAGGGACAAGGTGCCCTGGTCACTCTACCTCTCAACTGAAGCAGATTGCAGCCGCCCACCCAACTGGAATAGGAATCATCACCTTGCCAATATACAAGCCAGAACAGGCCACAGTACTTATTGGGAAGGAATCTTCCATTTCCTTAGACATGAAATTTGCTGGTCTTCTTTACAATTACTTGAATCTGACTGAGAAACTCGCTCTATGTATCTGCTCAGAACACACAGCGACATTGTTCCGTAACACATTAGGTTCAAGGCAATAGCAGAGAAGGCTACTTTGCCATCATGAAGCACACAAGAGGTGCTCTCCCTATACCAATAAATAAATGCATTTACTTCCCTATACTGTCACTTTTCACATTCACATCATCATCATCACTGCATGACATTTACATCTGTCATCTCAAAAAGCAAACCGAAGAATCCAATGAAAATCCATGCCTTCTACTATCTGCTTCTCACCAAGCTTTGAATTAAGCAGAAGATAGCAACCTTCCTGTTAAGCAAGGATAAACAAGGAGTGTCTATATGCTTTTGTGTGCCTCTTACTTAATTTTTAACCCTTCCAATGTTCAGAACCTGAACTTCCTGGATGTTGTCCTCATGGTTTTGAGGAACATGTTCCCTTCTTCCCAGATGCAGAAGAGACAAAGCAAAACCACTGAAGGACAGGTTAATCCAAAAGCCATTCCTCTTCATTCAAGATGCTGAAAAACCTTGTATTTAACTAACTTGAACATAACTTTGTGACTCTGGCAGAAGGACTAGCCAGCAGAACTGAATACAGCATGTTCACCACAACATCTGAGCAAACTGAGAGAACAAACTACAGGAATTGGAGCTGCCTGCAAGAGACAATTTAGGCATTGCAGAATATGTAGAAAAAGTTATTACATTTGTATCTTGTGACCAAACACAGAAATTCTGTTATTTTTCTCCAAAGGATTTTATAAGTTTTGTTATACAAAGGATCACATACATACCATTCACCTATTGCTACATATGAGGTGCACAGATGGGCACCTCTGTTAATACCCTCCTACTCAAAACCAGTACATAAATACATTCACTCATGCACTGGCCAGCCAGTTGGCTTACTTCTTAACTTTTAAACTTGCATTAGGTTATTAAAATTCAAGATGAAAATATTGCAAGTAATAAATATTTATACAGGTCATCTGAAGATATAAAACTGATTTTAAGTGATGGTGTTGATAATAAAGCAGCATGAAATCTGTGTTTATGATGTTCTGTGTACAGGCCAATGCATTTATTCCTTGTTTGATTTGTGTAGATGCTACAGAGTATGAAAAGATTAATATAGAAAAGAGATGCAGACTGGGAAGGTGGGGTGGGTGATAAGAGGAATTCTTCAAGTTATTGAAAAGCAGATGTAAGCATACTGGTAAATAACTTCTTTTCCCATACACAGATTTCACAGCCAGGATTTAGATGAATTCTTATTCAATTTTTTGCCCATCATCAAGAAGATGGTGGTATGATAGAACTGTCAAACCAGACCTCTCTCAAATGGATCCATTCCATCTATGCTTTAATGCCAATTCTCTCCTCATGCCTCTGTATTTCCTATTTCTTCCTCAAAGCAAATTCACACTACTTTTTTGCAAATTGATCTATTGAATGGAAAGGAATTAAGAGAATTAAGAGCTACAATATTAAAAGGCAAAATATACAACGTAAACATTCATTTGCCCCTAGAATATTTGGAAAAGGATATAAAGCATATGCAAATCAAGGCATATTAACAAGCACCTTCATTTAACCATAGCTGTTCCTGGAAGCCCCTTCGATCCATGCACTCTTGATACCCTTCCTTCTTCCCACGCCCTCCTAAATGGTGAAGTGAATACTATATAATAAAATCCACATGGGAGTCCAGAATACATGCTTTTCTCCTCTACTCCCTCAATTTTAACTTATACACACTTTTCAATCCATTTTTCCCTAGCTTTTCAGTTCTGTGATTACAAACCTTCATCTTACAGCTCTGCCATATTCTTCCCGCTAACTCCCATCCCCCACTCTCCCTTTTTTTCAAGTACCCCCAAAGGTATATAATAGAATGGTAGCACACATTAAAAAGTGGCTAAAAGAACTGTATTAGCACAATGAAAACTCCACATAAATGTTATGCAAATTTGTTATGAATCAAACCTGCAGTGCAAATTTACTACATTGCCAAACGATTATAAAATAGCGATTTGTCTTGCATACATTTTTAATGCATTCCAAACCATTTATATTAGATTGTCTGTTTCTGTTAGTCAGATCATTCAAATTTTTAAGTGCAAAGTAAATATAAAGTGCTACATTTTTAATAATATGCAGTCACACCACATATTTTTCTTGCTTTCTACCTCCACTGTGGTCCAGGAACACATAATAGCTGTTTTTTCCCTAGTTATCTAATCATTATACTAAATGTGAACCTGTTTGCTATTACTTTACATTTTACAATTATCATTGCAAGAGCTACTTTCAGTGTTCTAGGAACAATTGTGAATCTTAGCAGCTACTGACATACAGCTCTTTAAATTTAATGTTTTGCATGCACACACAAAAAGGAAAAAGGGAAAATGGGCTTTAATATTTTTGCTTAGTTGTATACAGAATTACATGCATCTGGAACACAAACATAAACGTATTAATTATATACCTACTACTTAAATTCTGCTTTCTGCTCAGCTCCTGCACTTGGTGCTTTTAAAGTAGGTAAGGTTAGTTCCATCGCAATTATTCTGCTTTTCTGTCACTAAAAAGAATACACCTGTGCATTCTACTTCTTATGGCTCACTGTATATTTCCTTTGTCAAATCAGACAAGTATGAAGGAATTATGAATTGCCCTTCCTTACGACTCATAGTGGCCCAGATATGTGCCAAACTGGCTAAAACTGAGAAATAAGCTCTGATCTTTCTTCATTAAAATAGGCTGAAGTTCCTTTTCTCATAAGTAAAAAAAATTTAGTTGCATAAGCTCTTTTGAAATAAGCTTCTCAAAATATATAAGTACTGAACCCCACTGTTTCTCACCCTTTAAATACAAAACACTACAGTGGTATTTTCATACGGTGATAAACATTATCACCTACAGGGCTATTAGAATATATAATCTAGGATAACATTGTCACAGAACACACGTATATTTTATAGCAGAAGTGGAAGGAGAATGAGAGAGAAAGTATCATGATTAAATGACACAGGTTTCAATTTCTTTTGGCCAAATGTCCATCCTAAGTAGAAGCAAAATGCAGGAGCATAAATTGTATGGTAAATGGTAAGACAAAGAAAAGATTTGTAGGAAAATCATTGGGATCCATGAACTATCACGTTGTCACAGGACTAATTAAAGAGAGTAATGCAGTAAGACATTAACAGATTTGTTCCCATCAGTATTCATCACAAAGTGGATTGGATATCTAATTGAAGAAATCAACAACATTGAGAATGGTTGTAGCAAGCAGGTCAAGTAAAGAAAAGCTGAAAGAATCTAATTCATGTAAGATAAAAAGGGAAGGCCACAAGTGAGGATGGGGCAGTACAAATACACATGGTTGCATCAGATAAAACAAAGAATTTTCTGAGTGGAGAAAAATTAAACAATTTTTTTTTTTTTCAGCACAGGAGCCTCATGTCAGATTTGGTCTAAATTTAAGAATAACTCAACAAAGGGGCTTCCCTCTTTAGCAAGTTATGGGACCCCATCCTTGGAAATTTCCAAAGGCAAGTAAAAAAAAACAAAAACAAAAACAAACAAAAAAAACCACAACAAGCAGGGATTGTCTACATAAGCATAATCCAGCCTCATAGCAGGACCTGAACTAAATGATTTCTTCTGGATCTTCCAGCCCTATTGTTCTTTGATTTCAGTTCTGACCTATTTCTTCCAGCTAATCTACCTATGAAACTGTCAGACAAACAGACATCAAAAATGATGTTTTAGAAAGGGCAAAATAATCAAGCATAAAAAAAACAGAAAAAGAAAAGGAATATGCATTGTGCACATGGTATATAACTAGGAGTTCTGAAGGAACTTGGGTATAGAGCAGTTAAGCTACCTTGAGAATAGACACAGTTTCAACAACAATAAAAACATACCTCTTCATCAATAAGCCTGGGAAATGCAAACTTGTGAGCCTTATTTTCTATGAGAAAAGGTGTTTGAACTGAGAAACGCAAGCAGTCATAGGGTGGTAGGTCACTGAGGAAAAGGAGATAAAGGTCACTTTGAAAATGCCTGTTTGATATGCTCTTGTCCCTTAAGACCCGAAGACAGCACAACTCATTTAACAGAGACACGAACATATGCGATTGCATAATGAATATTATTTTTTTAGCTTGGAAAAGTCTCAAACAGGTGACTAAGAGAAGAAAAAGTATCTCCCCTTAGTAACCTCCTGAGCCACCCAGTCAACCATGAAAGAGCTCTTCTAGCAGTTTTAAGAGTAGCAAACTGTTAGGTTTTATTAATTTCAGTGTGCTGGTTAGGTTTTGGGGTTTTTTTAAATGGCACTAGAGAGGTAAAACTGACAGTAGCTCTCAGCAAGATGGAGAAAAAATACTACTTTTGGGCGTGTGGAAAAAGAAATTCAGCTCACCTCACCTCCCTGAACATCACTTTCAGCACACACAGAATATAAAAGGGAGTACACCCATCTACAGTGCTCTGTACAGCACTGCAATAATAATGTGGGCATTTCAAAACTTTATAATATTTTAACTTTCAATAAAAATACCACTGGAAGATTGAAGATGTAGTGATGTTGTCTGTCAGGTTATGCAGTGCCATGTGACAGAGAACTGTTTGGTCCAGAGCCTGCCCTCTCTTCCTGGACAACCCAGGCTGAGAAGATTTCACATGAGAAACCTGGTCCTTCATTTCAGTCCTCAGACAAGAGATCAAAGAGGGTATTCTTTAGGATGCTCTTTAATAAACACTTCCCAACATTTTTTTTGCACTTATGCTCAGCTAGCAGCTTGCAGCATTTGGGGAGGGGATAGCAGTGAGCGGCACAAAGCAGCAGCTGATGAAGACACTGCATCCTACATTGTACACCTACAAACTTGACTGTGAAGCTCAGTTTCGACTTCTGAGAACAATCTAGCTTCTTTCATCAGCCTCATATGAGTCCTGAGGTTATCCCAACTCCCTGAATATGCTGTGTTGCCCAACTCACTTTACTATCTCCTAGATTACATAGCAGAGACAGAAACTCCCAGAATGTTCCTCTATACTCAGTGATCTCCAAGAATTTACATTATGAACCTCATATTAAGGTGCTTATAATTCAGGTGCTTAATCCCCAAGGAGGTAAATCTTGATTTAGTCACTTCTTAGCATGTAAGAAGCATAATTCTTTCTTCCCTTACTATTCTTATTGCATAAATATATTTTAGTACTTACCCAAACTAAGCATGAGATGAAAATTCTAATGCAAACCCATGTTTGGGAAAGTAGAAGCAATAATAAAAAATAGCTTCTATGTATCATACCTAGCTTAATAACACTTTGTGTGTATTTTCATCAGCACATACCAAGAGCTTTTTAACAAGGAGGACAATATCATTAACCCCATTCTACAAATGAGGCTCAGAGCTGTGATTTACCCAAGTAGTTAACAGCAAAATGCCACATTCCATCACTTTTGCCACAAGAGGCCTCATCACAGACACCTCTGTACTTCTTGCATGCGTTGTTTGAGAGCCAGGTAAAGGCAGCCCTCAGAATAAACCCCAAGTCCTTCAGCCACAGCAGTGTGCAACTTCTCTATTGTATGGTGCATGGGAAGACAGGCTGTACCTGGAGACATCAATACTTCCAGAAGATGGGCTAGTCAAGGTCCTTGCCATAGGTACATTCTGACAAGTGCTGCTACAGTACCCACTGCTGGAGAACCAAGATGCCTTCAATCCAGCCCTGGCTCAAGATGGCACAGCCACACTGAGCAGTGCTGTTACCTAAACTTCCAGAAGCAGTGTATCTCTATTGGTAGGAATGCCCAAAGCTAATAAAAATCTTGCCTGTCATTAGCTTGGCCCCATGCCATCCTGACATGACTAGATTGCTCTGGGTTCTAGGGGCAACCAGGGCTGCCACTACTTGCTGCTCCTCATACAAGCCAGGCCTGCCCTGGGGGAACCCCAGAAAGACATCTGAGCAAAGCTCATAAAATGCTACATTGAATTTCATTATCAGTGCACACATCTGAAACATACACTGCCTGGTTCAACTCCCCATTTACAGCTGAGGATTTCAGCCTTACCAACAGACCCTAGAAGGTTCATCCTGCTCCAGTAAGCATGTAGGAAAAGAATGGGGAAAAAATAGCATGTACATCACACAGAACAGTATTACAATTTACTTTTAATCAAGGAGGTGGCCAGTCCAGTCAGGTTCACCGAGGGAACAACCCTAGGCCTGAAATCCCATGAGCACCTGAAGACATGTTGACAGCCACAGGAGGTCCAGCAGAACCATCAGATACTGAGATGATCCTAAGAGTCAAGGAGCAACAGCACACCATTTCAGTATCTCACATGGTTACTATACTTTTTGTTAGCAAAGTTGCAAGAGTATCATTATTCTCTCTCCTTCCTCCTGCACAAAAAATTGAACACTTGAGAAAGAAATAACAACAGATGACCAATTATTATCTGAAGTATTTTATTAACACTGCTTTGTGTGACCACTCTCCCCGTCACTGAAGCTCCAAGACCATCCATAGCCTGATACTTTAAAACATACACAGTCTACTGGAAAAATCTATTCATCCATCCATATAAGCTCCAGAAGGTCCTTGCACAGATGAAATAAGCACTGAGGTTATGGCAGACACTATCAGTACTCAAACCTCCTGTTCACAGTTGTTACAGTAGCCATTAGGATTTAAAAGAAGCTTTGTCCAACTACCTCTTTCATAAATACAAGTTTGTGGCCAGTGTATCCATAAACATCAACCCCTTTGGCATAGCTGTACCCCTTCCATGTTGCCACTGAGAAAGCAATCACAGACAGCTCTTCTGTTTTATGGTCTCAACAGGAAATTGTGGTTTCACTACATTCAGGGTTTCTTTTACTTTTTTGGACTGTAAGAATTGTTTGATTTCACATATATAAAGTGCAATGCTTCCAAGTATAATTTCAACTAGTTATCAAGTAAAGGATAGATAAAATTTCTCAGTTAGGAAGGTCACTACCAGATTTAACCACATGGAAACTTCACTTGGCTAACAGGGGAAAATAAATCTATTCTAGTATTCGATTAGCAGGACAGGACCTCATAAGCATAACAACCATTCTGGTGTCTCTGGTAATTGAAGTGAGCAAGCTGAGTTAAGCTTAGTAAATTAATTTCATTTGTGATTATGTAGCTAAATCAGTCTCTCAGTACAGGTACCAAACAAGAAAGGTTAAAAAAAAAATCTCCATAACCCTTAGCATAATAATTTCTGGTAATGCAAACTTGAAAAAAAGGATTTGCATTGAAATAAAAATAATTCATTGTAACAACCAAAGATACAGTAAAATATTCAGACAATGACATATTTAACTAGGACTCACAAATACCTCTGGCCATAACAACGTTTTTTTTTCCAGCTCTAGATTACTTTGCCAGATTTTAACTATTTGGGCTGGAATTTTTTATACAGGGTATCTGTCTCAGGGTATATTGGGTTTTTTGGAAAGTTCACTTGCAGTCAGCTCAAGGGTCTCTAAGAAGTCTGGAAAAACATGTCATCTTTTTCTGGAAAAAAAAAAAGTCCTGAAGACATTTAACAGAGAAGTTGTGGAAACTGCATCCTCACAGAAAGGGCTTAAAATTTGGCAGTACAAGTCAGTCTAATATCAGCCACATGCCTTCTTATGAAAAACAGCCCTGGTTTGACTAAGTTAATACACACAAAAACTTCACTGCACACTCAGTACAGATTTGTTAGCATTTGGTAGCTAAACTACTATGTATTTCTCTGTAAACAGGTCACAAATCTGGACAAGATCTTCCTCACCACTCTTGCTCTCAAGGACTGCGGTGATGCTAGACAGATAAATGAACTTTGGCAAAAAACCTCCTATTTGTCTGACAGTTTCCACTGCTGGCATACAGGGAAGACAGAGGACAACAAGGAAGGAAACTGCTTTACCATAAAGCAAAAAGTGGAAGGTTTGTGATGTCATGAACATATGAAGAGTTAAGGAAGGATACATTTCAAAAAACCCAGACCCTTCTTCTGAGCAGTATGTCTTTAATAAAGGTTGACTCACTTCCCCATGGGTAAAATGGGAATTATAATAGCACCTCACTTCATAGGGTAAAGACTATTTGCAGAATCAGTCAACAACTATCATGATGAGTGCAACAGAAAAAGCCATGAAGAAATTAGTTAATCTGACTTAAGTGCCAGGCTTCAGTTGCAAGGAATAAGTATGGCACAGGGCCACATACTAAACAAGGAAAATAAAATATAAGCTGCTTATTTTGTGGCACTTTTCATCCTGTCCAATGAAAAAGTATAATAGGTCCTGCATGGAGAGGAAAAACTCAACACACGCAAACACACAGACACAGAGCCAAATAACTGAGAGGTGCACCAAAACACATTGATGCACATTAATGCTAAGTGACGCAGGTGCTCTTTTGAGTTAGCATTTTAATTACATAAATACAAGAGGAAACTTTTGTAATATATCACACATTTGCGATGGCAGAAGTGTTTGAACGAGTCTTAGTAAAGAAATGGATGTCTATTTTTTTTTGAGATTACACATAAAATTCTTCAGGCTTCCCACTGACATAATTTCAACACAAAGTAGGACGTGGCACAATGGACAGATGGGAGGGTTATTTGCTCAATATATTTGTAGCATTTTAAAGTCTACTGTGGAACCTAAGAAGGAACCTTGAGAATGAACACTTTGTGCTGCATATTTAGCATTTAAATCTAGTGTAGACCATAAGCATGTAAGTGTGTTAATATCACTGCTGTTTACCAGTCCTCCACCTAATAAGACAAAGGAGGAAAGGAGAATACCAAGGAGGACATAGACAGAGAGGGACCAGGGTAGTGGATTATACTTGAAACCAAACTAAATCTCCTGCCAATAGAATACTATCCAAGAAAGAGTCTTGCAATATTGAAGTAAGAACTGAAAAAATCACAACGACTTATACAGCGAAGCATATATTTTGCCAAATTGACATGCTCTACAGTGATAAAATTAGTATAAACAGGATGAACAGCAGAAGTATTTATTCTGACTTTACAGTAAAATTTTTTGAGAGAGCACTTTTCAGGTTTCCTTACATACATGCATTATTTAAAAGATTACAACAATACACTCTTATAAAGATATTATTTACCCTTTTTCTCCTTCTGGCATAAGAGATATTCTGCAATCAGGGCAACCACAAAAGTACTGCACTAAATTCTATCTTCTTAAATTAATGAGACAACCAGTACAGGCAGATTAAAACTTATGACCAGGCAGAAGGAGACACGACAACCTCAGTAAATATTTAAGCTATTTGCCCGATCAACCATTTTAGAAACTGTTTTTCCACTGCCAATGCACACATGCCATTACACACATGTACAGAAGCACACTCACAAATGCAGCTGAGGTTTCTTTGAACTACTATACAAATTTCCAAGCCTCACACATCCCTATTACCAATTCTGACCTGAATCTTACCTTTTTTTTTTTTTTTTTTTTTTAAATTTTAAGAAACTAATCCAAAATAAAATACAGAGAAAGGAAAAAGCCAGGTTTGATGCCAGTCAGCTTATGCTGCTGCCTACGAGGGCAAAGGGTCATATGTGAGAATCACAGGGTTGGGTGACTGAAGATCACCCATGTAGTGGAGCTGGGAAGCTAAGCCTCTACGAGCCCTCCTTCTGCCACTCTGCCCTTCTCTCCGACACGCACCACAAACACGCAGTGATCCATGAAGGCAGAGGGAGTAGAATGAAAGAAAGCTGAAGAACTGACAGCATCTGCTAAAGGATGTCCAGAGAAACTGCTGCTGAATGGTGAAGATGTGCAAAGGCTGGCATTCAGCCACAGGCTTCCAGTGGAAGAAGGAAGTAATTTCAAGAGAATAAAATAAGAAGAGTAATGTGTTTGGATTAGGGTGCATTTCCTCTTCAGTATCACGTCTGCATGTGTAGACTGTACTTTTCCTCTTTGTAATGCTGAGGAACAACACTGTACAGCAATCCACTTAATTACACTGGAATCAGCAGCTGTCCACCCATGTCAGTCGTGTCATCCAACACACACTCATATACACCATATCACACAAATGCATACACCATCTCACACACATACTCTCTCTTCCTCTGCTCCACAAAAGAAAAAAATACTAATTTAAAGCATATCAAAACACATTTTTATAATGTATAAAGATAATACCCAATGGACTCCTGAGAGATACATGAAATTAATCCCAGTTGTGAAGGCCTTGATATTAGCTCTTCACTCCTGGGATGAATTTAAAATCCCACAAAAGCCCATGATTTATTTCCTTCCTACACAACAGCAACAAACACTCACATAATTTTTAAGTAATGTAAAATATCACTTTAGAGCTGTTCATACACATCTAAGAGAGAGAGAGAGACGAAGAGAGGGAGAGAGGGAGAGAGAGAGAGAAGGGAAAAATTAGGTTTTTTGAGCACCTTAAGGGTCCAAATTACCTGCATAATTTCCCTAAATGTTATGTTTATGAATTGAACAAACAGGGTGAAGAATTGTTGGCACGAAAACTGCCTTTGATCTGCTTCCTATGTTTTAACATACATTGCCTCTTCTAATGGTTAGTTAAAGGTTTGTATAAAGTAATGCTGTTCTATTTCAAATTTGTACATCAAGTAGAAGTGATGATCATAGTGTCTTTCTGGATATAGGGTTTTAACTCACTAGCCAGCTAAATACCTAAAACTTAAAGTTACTGAGTTGGGTGGAGAGAGGGAACTCTGTCAAAAAAGTTAACTTTCCCACATTTTCAGCAACTTCACTTAAAGGCAATTGTGATATGATACTTCTTTAAATGACTTGTACTGGATACAGAGTGAAATCATTATTCCATGATCAGTCTCTGGCAAACTTATTTAATCGACATATTCAGAATGTCATCCCAAAAATTTCTGGGCTGTACAAGACCTCCTCTTATAATTTATACCTGTGCAAGTCCATGACATTCACAGTTCACTGGTACTGCCTGGGAGCTCGAGTTACCACTCTGTATCACATCACGGGAGATTGCCACAGCAGTAAATGGCAAAGAAAAGAGAGAGAACTAAGTATTAATCATAGTAGATAAGGGTCTAGGTTTCAGAGAAAATATATCCATTATTTCATTTTCATAGTGTTTTCTTGCACTAAGATAAACATTATTAAAATTAATGGGACAGAGGTTTTTTCCTACCTTCTAAAATCTTGTTACAGCATGGGATGAAACTACAAAAAGCATTCTCAGGTTGACACTACCTCCCTTTTAATTTATTCTAAAAATTGTACAAAACCAAAATATACTCCCTTACCTTCGCAGTTTAGAAAATGATAGTGCTTAAGTCAGTAAGTAATGCATGACTAGAAATACATCATGGCAAAAATAAGATACCATAAGCAATGGAAATTTGCACTAAAATGGATATAAGAGGTACCCTTAAAAAAACAAAATCAGTCATTTGAATTTTCTTCTACTGTGAAGTTTTCTGCAGGGCGCTTAAACATTTCAAACTTTAATAAAAATCTATAGTTTTGGGTTTATGATTTTTAGTTACTGTTGAATGCTAATATGAGAGGAAAAAAAAAAGGCTAAGGTAAGTTATTTAACTGAGAAGTTCCACATAAACTTAAACATCCACAACCATTTTCTTTTCAAATAGAGGCCTATTCCTGCCATCAGTTTGCAGGGATTGTGTGGCTAAGTCCCACAACTGCTAAAAAGGATAACTGTGCACAGCACATCTAAAGTGCACAAACTAGACAGGAAAAAAACCTTTTACTTTTTTTAATTGACCCACAAAACCAAGCCACAGTTGCAGTGAAATTGAACAGTATCTTGCAATTTCATTCCTTAATTAGGAGCCCAGAACATGGCAGAAGTCCAGGCCCTAGCTCAGGCTGTTTATCTTCCAATACTTTCAAGTCACTTACTAGCCAAAAAAGAAATTACAATGTGATTTAAAGGGAAATCAGTCAGCTTCCAGGCTCATTCTTTGCCTGCCTCCTACCTCTTCTTATTTTTTTTTTTATTGAAATGGTTGCAACCATAAGTCTGATTTGTTCATTCCTGCAAACAAACAGCTGTTCTACTGCACTGCAAGAAAAATATTAGTAAAAAATTCTGGTTTAGGTTGAAGTATTTCATTTCTTTAAAGTTCCCCTTCAAAAATTCCAATGAAGTTTCACAAACATTTTTCTGCTTTTAAAAACTTTCTGTGTTATGTTTCAGTAAAGAAGTTGTGATAGCTTAAGAATGTCATATGTAGCACTGAATGCTAAATCTCAGTGTCTCAGACCCACCTCTCTGCAAGTACTTTTCACCATCAAACAACTTCTGCTGCCAGCTGTCCAGATGCAATGGGTCAATGTTGAAAGAGATTCCTCTCAAATGACCTGCCTTCTAGACCAAGTCTAGAATCTGATGTCTCCAGTCCTTCACTTAGATACCCCTTTTTTCCCTTTAGGTGATTTTATTGGAGAAGGCATAGAATCTCACTCAGTTCACACAAGCTCAGTACTGAACTGGAAGTGCCCTGAGTAAGAGATGCCACTGCACATCCACAAAGCAAAGGAGGGAGGCTCAGCTGCACCAGTGTGTCCTGCTGAAACTGGGACAATGCTTGGCCTTCAGCACATTTGATAAAGAAGGTAACAGAAGCAGAGACATCAGACTAACCCAGTCAGCCAGGCAGTGAGCACACTCAAAGCATACTACAAATAATTCTTCAGCTGCAAGTGAAGAGTTTTGCTGCTTTTTTTCCTTAAAAATAGAGCTTGTGATCTTAGATGTATTATAAAATCTGTTATTATTTTAATTCACTAACCTTAAGAAATTTTCCAAAAATGGATTGTCATACTCCATGTTTTCTAAAACACCATAAATATAATCGCAGTTCCAGAGCACTCTGATCAGTGAGTGTAAAATACTTTTACTCAGCTTTCAAACATAAGGAAGACCTTAAGTATATTTGACAATTCCCAATTAGAAAGATTTGGAATTTGTTCAGGAACAAATGAATTAGCTGCTGCTTCTACTGAAGTTAGCAAAGCCTCACACAATGCAAAGCTGGGAGCACTTTTTACTACGTCTTGACTGTGTTATACAAGCATGTGACACCACAAACAAATACAAAGTATTCAATAAGATGGTGAGAGCACGTGATGTCATCTCCCACTCAGAATATTTTGACAGATACAAATAACATTCCTGGATCATAAACTAGAATTTTTTGAAGTGGAAATTTCCCATTCTTGCATTATGGATAATACTAAAAACATTATATAATGCAATACAAGGAAATTCTGTCTTGGGGTTCTGATGACAAGCCACTTGAGTTACACTTTTTTCCTATATAATGTCACCAAAACTCTCAATGGAATTATATATAGAATAAATGATAGGTGATGGCGAATTACAAAGCCATAATACATACAGTAAGCACCTAATATACTCTTATAAATTACAGACTTTTATAGCTTTATATTTTACAGTGTAATGTCACATATCAGACTGACACAATACTCCAATTTAAGACATGATATCACATTTAAGATACAGAGAAAAAGCAGCCCTTATTATGGTAAAGTAAAATTACTTTGGAAATGTACAGATTTGTCATATTAAAAGGAGACCCAGAGATCAAAATATGGGCCTCAAGGAAGAAGGCATGTGCCAGACAATGACCAGCTCTGTTGTTTCCCTATACTGCA
Source organism: Empidonax traillii (assembly GCF_003031625.1). Taxonomy (NCBI): domain Eukaryota; kingdom Metazoa; phylum Chordata; class Aves; order Passeriformes; family Tyrannidae; genus Empidonax; species Empidonax traillii. Next base: position 1,142,711 of record NW_020955408.1, on the reverse strand, counting down.
CACTACAAATGTTAGCGTTTGCCTAACACTAGGCACTGCTGCACAAGAGATCCCAGGCTGGATTCTGCACTCAAGGGATAGGGCAAGGGGTGCTCCACATCATTGAGCAGTGACTTCTCCAGCTGATTAAGAAGCGGCACTGATGGGCTTCTCTGGGATTCCCATACAGAGCTCTTCAACCTGACAGATAACATTGCATTTTGGGAATCTAAAGGATAATACTGAAGTGAGGGACGGGAGCTGAGGGAATATTCCATTCCTAGAGCTCTGGATTGGGACCACTTCTGAGGCAGGAAATTAAATAACTCCCCCTGAAAAATGAAGCATACACTACCAGACAGCATCCGTCTGCCTATGCATACCTACCTTGCTAAGTTTTGGAGCCATTGATTAACTGCAGCTAAATCTCATTTGGGAAAAAAGACTATATGCTATCAAGTTCCTATAAATTCTGAGAAAACACAGTCAGGTAGAAAAGAATTATTTTCTCAGTGCCTTTCTTGAGGATACAACTCCTATCATCCTAGATGCACATCAGCAGACCCTAATCAACACACACTATAAGAGGGTGGAGCAAGGGGACAGGGAAGAAAGACAGGAGGAAGAAATCAGTCTCCCTCCAGAGAAACCCAAGACTAGGACAACTTTTAGTCCATGTTCCTACCATATTAAACACCAGAGGACTCCACCATAAGAAACAAGGACATAGGAAATCACAAACACAGACCTGGTTTGTTACTGATAAACAAGAACACCTGATAAGTATACAAGTGAGAAGGGCACACTCAGGCTGCACTTCTGTCATGAGGTAAAGTTGCCATTTGCATGTACATTCTTGCTGCTCTCTTAAGTGGGCAGCAAACAAGACATGACTGATGTCTTTAAGATACTCCTCGTAACTAGTTAAAGGTGATGACACTGAGAGGAGAGAAAAGGGGATGATGACAAAACAGAGAAAGTCGTGGCCTCAAGCTGCACCAAGGGAGATTCAGGTTGGACACTGGGAGGAATTTCTTCATGGAAAGGGTTATTCAACATTGGAATGGACTGCTGAAGAAGGTGGTGGAGTCATCATCCCTGGAGGTGTTCAAAAAATGACTAGATGTGGCACTTAGTGCTGTGGTCTAGTTGACAAGGTGGTGATCAGTCAAAGGTTGGACTCAATGACCTCAGAAGTCTTTTCTAACCTAAATGATTCTGTAATTCTATGATTTTATATCTCTTCCATCTGACAATCCAACCTGCAGTCCTCAGAAGAATACCGCTTATAATAATGTCTAGGTTAAAACAGGATATAACACAACCCTCTATTTGAGATACACTCACATCAACCCCTAGTAATGGCAAAGAGACATAAAACAACCAATGGAGTTGAGAAAACTATTTCTATATTTGAAGGCAAAGCACCTCCCAAAGCAGCTTTCTGAGGTGCTGCCACATTGCAGAAGGCAAAACAAGAGCATTTTTCCTTCAACTTGCTCACAGTTGATATGCAGGAGTTCTGATAAAACAGGAACAGGTTCAGGTGCCCACTGCTTACCCTGTCAAGCAAAAGCACTTCTACTCCTTCTCCCAAACTGCTGTGACCAGTAAATGTGTCTGCAAAAACTCCCGCTTGCAGGATGCAGAAATAAACTCTGAGCTTCCCTGGAACCAGTCCTACCCAGGCACCCTAACCAGCCAAACACCTCCCGGTGAAACAGAAGGTTGATTCACAAAGGACCAGAGAAAGGGACTCTAGATTTGCCTGTTAGTTGTCACTTTTCCATCACTAGAATGATCAAGACTTCAGCAGAATAGCAAGTGTCCTACAAATGACTGCTCATGCACTTCATGTGAAGTGTTATGTTGGGTTTCCAGTTCAGACAGCATCTTTTCATTTAATTTTATGGTTTAGAAGTTTCTGTATTGTTCTACATATTGATCCCTTTTATTGTGGAAATTGCCAATATTCAGACAAGCTGCTATGAGACAGAATGGGCTCTAACACAGAAGTGAGACAATTGCTTACAATACTGTTACATGATGAGGCTGCTGAAAGCTTTAGCCATTCATACAACACACAGGCTTCATTGAGAAAAGAAACACCACCACGGCCTGGCAGCACACTGTACAAACAAAACACAGCCTTTGTTCAAACAGGATTTATCTTTTTCTTTTTTTTTTATTTAAAATTTACTACACTGACAAAGCAGGCAGTACACACATTTCGCAATCACGATCAGGTGGGAAGCATGGCTAACTCTTCCTGATCGAGTATCTAACCAGCTAAACAGAAATGATGATTTAATTTAAGAAGTATATACTTTGAGCCCACCAGTAGACATCAAATCAAGCACATGGCAATGATGTAGCAAATGTGATAAGCTGAAAAACCAAAAAAAAGAAACAAGTACTAAAAACACCACAACAAACTAATAGTTGTTATTTAAGTAGTTTGGAATACTAACGACTGAAAAAAACAGTTTACCTTTCCTATGCATTGGCTTTTCACTTTGCTGCAACTGGACTTTTCTTTCTTTTCTGCTAGAAGATAAGGCAAATGGCATTGCCTGCTACCATAGAACAGATGCATCACTATGAAAGTAATCTCTCTCCAGTGGAAACCTTGCTTTGTCTTTCTTTGCTGGCTTCTAAACAGGCACTCTGGTTAAGAATACAGGGTCACACAACTGCATATTCCTAGTGCATCTGAGTCAAACTGCAAATACTGAGTTGCATTCAACTCCTCTGAATAATCCTGACCACATTTCTCCAGGGTGAAAATCTTAGAAAGGATAAGAAATGACATTACACTCATTTGGAAAGGAGAAAAACTCAACACACTGTCCTGCTAGGAGTGACGCAGTGCATCATGCTGCCGTGCCAGAGATCAGAGTTCAGACTAGCCTTATTTTTGAGCCTTAGGGGAGACAGGGTATGGTTCAAAAATAATGCGTGCCTAAGAGGGGAAAGTCAGTGGCAGCGGCACTTCATCTAACAGGCCAACTTTGCTCTGAAGTTGCACCGAAAAAGAAAAGGACCATGTGTTCAGAACTGGTGGCTGAGAAAACAAGAAATGTGACCTCCCTAGGAAATAAATTTAAGATTATGCTGATGCACTATCTGTATCCTTCCTAAGGAGGCGATAGGAAATTTAAAAGTTAAATCGAGTTGTCCATGACATGCTCAACACCATTTAATGGGAAACTCCTGCTGATATTATTCATGAGAGACACATTTCTTACCAATACAACTAAAATAAATAGAAAAAAAAATTTAAAAATCCCTAAGTACAAATCCTTTCTCTTTTTGATAATAGGTAGTGAAGAGGACAGATGCATTTTCATGAAAGGCACCACATGGAAGAGAAAATTTCTCCTCTTTTATTTTTAAAAAGGGTGCCAGATGCAAATGTTTCACTGATCGCCTATAAGTACTTAAAATACAAAACACCTTCTTCAAATGCATTAAACACAGAGTGAGACACTTTAAATACACTTTCTTTGTCAGACAAGCAGCTGGCACCACTTTTGTAATGAACAGGACAAACATTCTGTCCAGTCAAAGTGTTACCAAAATATAGCAGGAGGCTCAGCTTAACTTGCTCTTACAAATATCAAAAGCAGGTTCTTCTCTTTATTTTTCTTAAAGATAAAAAAATACCACCTGACTCTCCTACTCCAGGAAGGCAACAATGGTTTAGGTTTTCTTTTTAAACACATCTCCCTGTAGAAGGCGCATGCCAGTCCCAGCTCCTACTCTATCATCTCCAAATGGTACAAACCCCTCCATCCTAGCCTTTCCCAAAAATGCACCATTCTGTGGGTGATCAAAAGTCTCCCCTTTCTTCAATTATTCTGCCACAGTAAATAGAAAGGCTTCAGGACAGCAGTCGCATCAGCAAAAGCATTAGTTAAAACCATATGTGCCATCAAACTTTTCACGCCTGCACTCAGTGTAATTAATTTTATCACTTCATGCATTTCTGGAGGAAAAATAAGAAAGAAAATCACCCAGTGAACTAAGAAAGCCAGCCTCTCCAAAAGTGAGACGTGTCTTTTGTAAGCCCACAACATTTAGGGCCACCAAACTAAATGCAGTGGAGAGTTTGCCTCATTTACTGGCAAATGCCAGAGAAACAGATTTTTTGTAGAATGAGGGGAAAATTATCTTTAGACTCCCCCAAAACAGGGAGAAATGCCAATTCCACCTGAAACAGTACTTCAGGTTTTAAAACGCTCTTGTA
>NW_020955408.1:1085983-1133483 GCF_003031625.1 Empidonax traillii | reverse complement strand
ACTATAGCTTTTTCTTAACCTTGGAAATTATAGTAACATATGGCTTCCATTTACTTCCAATTTTACTTGTACTGTGAGCTTCTTCAGTGGTCTTCTATTGCTAAATGACAAAATGAATGATGAAATTCAGTTGCTATGCTAGAAAAACAAAAAACAAACACTGGTGCCTTATCCCAAAGGAAAACTGGACTTCAGTTATGAATCATCCTTACCAGCAAATCTTGGATATCTTAAATAAAAGACTTTATGTACTTATAGAAAAGAAAACAAAACACGATCTAAAAACTTCACTAGAAAGATCTTCCTTCTGCTCCTTATCATTAGAATCCAAGGTTAGGGATCACACCATGCACTTTCAGTGGTTATTTAAATAGAAGTTCTCTGCTACAAGAGACACCGATGAACAGTGCTAACATCAAATCTGCTCAGTTTTTATTGCATGTTTGCAGAGCTCTTCATATTGCTGGGACCACAATGAAGAGCCCTGTAAACATGTAATAAAAACAAGCCCATTGGATGTTACAGTATTAGTAATTTTTCTACAAAATGAAAGTGTATCTGCTTTGTCATGAGACTGATTTGAAAAGCTCTCACATATTTTATGGTTACTTAATCCTTTTTTGATATTTCAACTGGAATCTGCCTAACTAGACTGTGAAATAAACTCAGCTAATTATTTTTTTTAAATGTGACATTTTTGTTTGATTTGGTTTTTATTTTTAATGGCTTTTCTAGACCATCAAGTTCTGAAGACAATAAAAGTGTAGCTCTGTGTGTTATAAAGTATTTATGATATTTTCAAGGAATTTTTTCACCCAGGCAGAAAATATCCTTTTAATAAGCCCTTTTTACTGCAAGAAGCTATTATTGGTATCTTTTTTATTGTTGTTTTCATATTTTCAGCATAAACATAATGGGGGGAAAAAGGAAGAGAAAATAAAGCAGGCAGAAGACAGATGCAGACAACAGAAATGTTATATAATCTGATAAAATGATGGATAAAATTAAAACTGGCTGTCAGGCAAAATGAAAAGCAATTTTGCTTACAATTTTCAGAGTGGCTATGGAAAAGCAGCCAAATCTATGTACTGCATGCTCTCTGTAGTTTATGAGTATATACAATAACCAAAAAGGTGCTTTGATTAGAAAGAATGCAATGATGAGCACAGCCTAAAATACCAAATCATGTACTTGAAAAAACTTCTCCTCTGAAAGCCTAGAGGAAATGTTTGAAAGCCCTATTAAAGCAGAACAATGAACTAACAGAAGAACTCACTGGTTACTTATTTGGGAAATGCAGAATAATTCCTACTAGAGACTTCATTAATTAGAACAAATCCTAACTACTGCCTGAGAGCTGCCAGAGACAAGGCTCTACTCCTTACTCTTGCACGAGCAGAAGTGTTACAGGGGTCAAAGGGACTCATACACAAACACTGAACATTTTACCATTTAAGATTATAGTACTGTTCCCTTTCAAGTTATTATGTAAATACCAGCAAAACCAATTAACAAACATCAAGTAAAGGGGAACAGTGCAACAGAAATAGGACTTTTCAATGAAATTTGGTGAAGAGGCAGATCCGACATCACAATGAAACTCAAAGAGATTTGGTCCTATCTCCTATAAATGCCTAATGATAAAAACCCTCTCTAAGACTATGCTTATTCTGCTCAACTAGCTGAATCCATCTGGAAGAGAAAGAGGGACAGTGAAAAATGTACAATCTTCTCTCCTGCTTGGGCAAAAGAGTCGAGATGACTTATTTTTGTTTGTCCCTCCATTCTTTTCTATGATTCAGGGACTTAACTGGCAGAACCAATCAGGATTTAATCCTTTTCTTTGTTGCACAACTTGACTTAGGAGGTTTTTCCCCCATCTCCGTAGAAAGATTGGCATAACTGTGGGAGGGAAGCTGTCTTCTCTCCCTGGGTGCCTGGTAGTGGTGTTCCCCCACACCCAGAGGGTTAAATCAATCACATGATAAGGAGTTCAGGAACAGATTTATTCCACCAGGTGGGAGAGACCTTTCCTCTGCATTATGACATCATCTGCTTCCCATGATCTTCTGGAATTTTTATATTAAAAATATCCTGCTCCTGCAAGGACATTTTGGTGTCAGCCTCAGTCTCTCCTGTAGTCTCCCTCTGGCATAGTACAGTTGTGATTTTTTGTCTTTCAGTACAAGTTTTACAGCTTTCAGTGCGAGGGAGAGATTCCAAAATAATGGAGTTTGAAAACCAGCCATCAGTGGTATCATATCCTAATATAGTTGGTCCCGTCAGCGATGCAGGTCCACTCCTGACCTGCAACAACACTGTAAATAACTGAAAAGAGGCGACTTCCTATCTGACAACACTATAATCAGCACCAAAGCCAGTAACTAACACAAGCTGTATGTTTATGGTTCACAAGGCATCACATTGTTAATGAGCAGATAAAACAAGAAGAAAGGGCTGTTCTTTGTTTACAATACTCCCCTCATAAGCAACAGATGTCCTGATAGACTAGACTGCATTGGCTTTGTTGGTTGAGAACCTCCCGCTGGCCCTGGATGAGAACCAAGCATCCATACTGATTTTGTTACAATTGTCAGCTACTTTTGTTACTGCAAACCATGAACTGTTGCTGACTCATCTGTGGTCCCATGGGCACAGAGGAAATAATGTATGGAGTCATGCAATGGCTCCATGTATTGTTTCCCCCCCCAAGATGACTACTGCCTGCACACCCAAGAGTGCTTTCTTGTGGGGTGCCACACAGTTTCCTGACATCATCCTTCCTGGTGACTGTGAATATGAAGAAATAGCTGGCAAAATCACATTCTTCTGATTTCTGTCAATGACACTGAATGACCTATGTATTTTTTCCCAGGACCAAGATTTAGGTGAAGATGAGCCTCCCAGTGTACTGGGAGTGAATCATCGTTAGCTCCCAGAGGCACAGGAAGACCACACAGACTCTTTCCAGAGGGACAAACATGCCTGAATTCTGTGATGTGGTGCAGTGGTCCTCCTGGGTTTCTATATTTTGGGTCATCCAGATAAAAACAACGGCCAAACAACCTTTTTGTGTTATGTCAGAGGCTCTCATGGTTGGATCTATAGACTGAAGTATAGATGACTGTTATATTCTCCTAAATAATTACATCTTCAGACCACTTCAAAACTTCAGCTGATGAAAGATGCAGAAATGCCATTACTGAATATGGTTTCATACAAGAACATCAGGGGTTGGATTCGATGATCTTGGAGGTCTTTTCCAACCCAATCTATTCTATGATTCTATGAATCACTGCTCTGTTTTGTCACCCACTTTGATGCTCAGACTCTTTTCAGCCATCCTTAACGGTGCTGCTCTTACCCACTAATCTTACTTAACCTGGAGCCTACACATGACAGAGGACAGGTTTCCTGAGGTGCTTTACTCAAAGAACACTTCTCAGGTTATGTCCCGAAAAGCTGGCAGGTGCCCTCTTTAAAATCTCCAACTGCATTAATTCAGTTTTCCTTATTTTAGCACAGTTTAGATCTGTAAGATTTGATGTTGCAGGGCCAATTTGGTGTGGGTTGTGTTTTGGCTGAAGTGTGCTGGAGGAGGAAAGAAAATGGGGAAGAAAGCTATAGTTCAGGTAGGGAATAATTGTGAGAGTTTAAATAGCAACTGCATACTGATCCTAATTACTGCTCCCATTTTTATGAACCGTGGTAAACGGAGTTTTATAAATTGAAAAAACAAGCCCATATATTTATTTGTTCTCACACAGAGCTTTTTGTCAGGACAGTCTATAAACGCCTACCTCGATGTGCCATCAAGACTTCCTACCTTAAAACATTTTTCTCAGCCTCTTTGGTCACGGAAGCTGCGAGTGTCACACTCAGACTGTTGCTTAGAGGGGGAAGGGCATGCTCTCGTCAGATGTTCAAAATCAAGCATTCATTATGGCATATGCCATCGAGAATGACTTGTTTTTATATTCTGCTCAGTGAACCAAGATTATCTACTTCACTGAGAAGAACTATGTAGGAGACCATCTCCTTTGTTTATTCTGCTTTCAGACAGACAAAAGGCAAGTTTGATGAATGACACATAGATGCTTCAAAAAAGTTGTTAACTAGAACCATTCTATGGTTTCCCATTCCAGAGCTTTACCCTATCCCTTATAACATGGCCATCCCCCACACCTCCAAAGGGAAACTCCCTTACATCTTACCCAAAAATGCTTTTCCCCTTCAAAATACAGTTGCAGGGCTAATTTTCTTGTCAGTGCAGGTTACAGCTTGTTGGTCCAGATCACATTTACAGTGGGAATTAAAGTAATGCTCCCTTTTCATTTCTCCTGGCCAGCAATCACTTCATTTCTGAAGCAGAGTGCTGTGTGAGTCTGCTCTATAAAGCCATGTCTCATGAGCACTGTAGATGTCCTTGAGGCATGAGTCTGATAGTAGTCGAGGTAACTATGAACATCACCTGAGTGAGGCACAGGATAATAATAAAGATGGCAGTAGTGCCTATACTTCCCTTGGCTGTTCTCTTTTGTTTTCATTTTTTATATTTAAAAAATAGCCAGTGTGCTCCAGCTTAAAAATAATGAAAATAAATCAATGACTTGAATTTCCTGAAGAATTTTTGAGCTTTATCTTTAACAAGATCTCAAGGAAAGACCTGTTAGTATTCTTCTGTCATTACCACTCAACAGATGAACTGCTGTCTACAGCAGGGTCCTTTCCATCACACGTACACTTGAAGTTTGGGTTGGTGATACTAATAGCACACCCTTGAACTGTGTCTCCATTCTTCAACATGACACTAAAAGTGGACTGTAGTGCTCTGGAGCCTTTTGTCAGCTCACAGTGATTGAAAGATCCTCCCCGAGGCTCTCTTTTCCTTAATATCATGCAGAATTTCTGCCTTCTCTTTCAAAAGAAAATTCCTTGTTTAACTTCTCTAGGGTCACTGTATACTGGTGCAGAAAAACAGGTGCAAGACAGGTCTCTCTCTCTTGTTAAATTTCTGCTCGCTTCAATTCTCCACAGATGATTCATATAATTTCTGGATCAAATTACCTGGTTTTAACTACTGACAGGATCAAATTAACAAGAAAAAATGGAATATAAAATGAAACACATTGTAATGAGGGTGTGACACACAGAAATACTGCTACCAGACAGAAATCTGTTCCCTTGTTCAGAAAGGTACCTGTACACTCCTGTAACTTGCAGCAGGCCAGTAGTGAACAGACAAGTCCTACAGGATGAGCAACACCTTTGAAATAAACTGCACCTCTGCCTGCAGTGACTGAAAGCTGCTGTCACCTGGATTCAGGCATCTGAGAAGTTCAGGGGACACAGGTGTGAAACTTTCGTTTTCTACAGAAATTTGTATTTCAAAGAGTTGACTCTAAGAAAGGACCGTCACACTATGGAGACAACATACAACATCAACAACCAAGTAATGCAGAAACCAGCACATTTCTGTCCTTTGCAAATCAAATACACAGACTTTGCACATCCACAGTGTGCATTAAAGCAAACATAAAATACTCAAGTTACTGGGGGTCTTGCCAGCCACGGAACTGAAGCAGCATCCTAAGAAAGAGAAGTTGTTTACTTGAAAGTGAATACAAATCTCTTTCTTAGAGAGCTAAACTATCTGCATGGCATTATACCATACAATACAGACATAACACCATCACAATGCCCACTACAGCAAGAATCTTTGCACTGAGATCCCTTCTACTCCATTCTATGCAATAAGCTTTTCTTCTTAATCACTCTGTTCCCTTTTGATACCCAAACCATAACGCAAAATTCTGGGTAACTTCAATAATACAGAGGCCTGAATGTCCATTATTTGTTTGTGCTCAGCCTTCCTGTACTTCTCTAAACATGAATGTTACGAACTAAGTTTCTGAACATATATAGCTTAGGTTCCCAAATTAATCTGGTTATTACACTAAGCACAAGGTCCTTTCTTCAGGTATTTACTTCTTCACTTGCTCTAGGAAACACCAATAATTAACAGCAAATAAAAGGCTGAAGAAGGCTGCCACAGTAATACCCAACTGCTACTTTTAGAGAAAAAGTTAATCTTTGTGTGAGTATATTGAAGTGACGACACTGAAATCCAGAGTTCTATTCCCTCATTTTGGATGCTAGTTCTGCTTTCAGCATCACTTAAAACCAAAGAGACACAATCATATTTACTGTTTTGTCTGGTCACATTTATTTATGTCAATATTTAAATCTTATAAGTTTCACAGATCGAACTGGAGCAGTGATGAGGGTGGAAGAACAGAGGACCATTTTGTTAGCTTTCACTGCAAAGAGACATGGATCTCAGGCACCTCTGCATCCTTTCAGCTATTAAGACATTTATTCAGCAATTAAAGATTTTAGCAATCATGCTATTCACTTCACCTTACTTAATACAATTAGCTATCCTTCCGTTTCTTTCAGAGGAGGCATTTTACACACCTGCAAAATTATTTAGACTGGAGATCCATGTAAGTCATAATCTTGCGTCAGTGAGTAGCATATTATGGTCAGTAAACTAAATGTTGGTTATACTTTTATGCATACCTACTCTCAAATTATTTGAACAAATGTATATGGTATACAGATATGCAAAACAGCCAGAGTTAACAGATGTTGCCCTCTAATCTTTAAAGCCTCATCCTTTACTTTGGAGTTGCAGAGATAAGTATTTGAGAGCTCAAATAAGAGACACACTTCTGAATACAATTCTATAAACAGCAGGCCTTTGTATAAGTTTGCTATACTTTCCATAAAGATTCACATAAAATGTTTTCTAAAATTGAAGCTTTGATGGATAGGACCCAGTAGTTCAAATCAACTTGTAGCAAAGCTCTGTTGGTGCAAATTTTATACCTCCAGATCTTACTTCTCAGACAAGTTCCAGAAAGTTTAAAGTCAGAGTCACAAGAATTCATTTTGTATCCTAACTACAATGATGTAAACCATCATGGGAAAAGGACAACATGGAAACCAGTTTAGTTTTACAGCTATATAAAAATCTGTTGGGGGAATGATTGGTAGTATATGCATGCACCATAGACTCGCTTCTCTGTAACAATATTAATTGGCATAGTATAAGGAAAAGTCTAGCTTATAATTCTAATTAAATTAGAAGATCTGTGTTGTACCAGTAATTTCATCCTGGAGTGCCATATATTCCTCTTTCTCCCCTAAGCCAAGGGGAAAAGGGGAAAGACCAGTGAGAAACGCAATACCACTGAACAAAGAACTTCCACTTCACATCCTCCATTCCTCACAGCTCTAACAGAGGATCTCCAGCTGCAGTTTCTTGTACTTTAACCACACAATGCTATTTAAAAACAATCTGAATAGGCAAGGTAGAGTTATCACTATGTCTTTTCTGTGTGTTAATTTTTTCTTTTAAAATAATCTGTGCATCTTAATGCCCTAAAGTTGGAAGTGGAGCATTCCTGAATAATAATTCCCTGGTATACCATTTCACTTCATATGCAAAAGTTTCCTTCACTGATGGCCTGAAAGAAGTGGTGTAAAGCATTAGACTGTCAAAAGAACAAAGCAATGTGGAGAATGTTAATTCTCAGTGAAATTACTTACCTGTGCCAGTAAAGTTAAATTCCTGTTTGAAGTTTACTGCTTTTCAGTCTGGAAATAATTTCTTTATGATTCCTCAGATTAGAGAAAACAGTGGTACTTGTGGGTACTGGACATGACAAGAGACCGCCAAGTGTGCCAGGAAGGTGTCTTAGGCAAACAAAGTGTTTCAGGATCACAACTTCATGTGTATCTCACCTTAAGTAATTAAGTTCACTTTTTATTTAAATTTTAAGCATCCTTAGATCTTCCTAACCTTTCTGAGACACTGTGAGGATAAATACATCAAAGGCTTAAGGCAAATGTACTGTCACATTGGGAACTAAAGCCCAGACAAGCAGTATGAGACACACTCTCGGTATTTCTTCACCAACCACGGCAAAATGGAAGTTCAAAATTATTTAAAAAAAAACACAAAATAAACGCTGTATCAACGTATGCCTTTCTCTGGATGAAAACACTGACATTATTAATTATCTGTACAAAGCAGAGGATACTGACTGTAAGTAATTACTTATGAAAAATTACAGGAATTTGTCTAACTCATCTAGGCTCACCTGGTCCCTTCCAAGACTCAACCATACACTCTCTGAAGCTCTGAACATCTTGCATGTAGGTTGGCTTTTCAGGATCAGTAATTTTAAATAGCTTAAAATCTGCTTATGGCTTAACAATGGAAGAAATGAGTGGACTTTAAACCTATTTTCTTCATGAGGGAGCAACGGCTTGCATTAATTTCCTTGTCGACAATCAAATAGAAACAATTCCTTGCTTTCTTTCTCAAATTTGTATTGAATAACCATGTCTGTTCTTTCATTTAAGAATCTACTAAAAAAAATAATTATAACACTAAAGTCCTGAAAATGAGAAACAATAGTCACTGATGATTGGGTTTCTACTTCTCATAAATTATTTTTAAAAAATCGCACTAGACCAAACACACATCATTTCCCTTTCTATCAGTACAACTGTCTTCTGTATTCTCAGAAAATATAATACAGAAAAGAAGAAAGGTAAAAAATTTTTTAAAAATTAATGAAAACTAGAAGGTGAAGACAAGAAGTTAGAAAGACACAGCCTTCAATTACAAGGCAATCTGAAGAAGGTTAATACTCTGTGAAATTACTTACCTTTACCTGTAAAGGCAAATTCTAGCCAAAAGTTTACTGGCTTTCAGTCTGGGAATAATTTCTTTATGCTTCCTCAGCTTAGAGAAAACAGTGGTAGTTCTGGTAATGCTAAGAAAGTAGACTTAGAGAATGGGTCTAATTTTAAATATCAGGGAGGAAACAAGTCACCAAGTATGCCTTATAGTGGAAATAGGAATTTTATTCTTTCCTCCTTCCTGCTCTAGCTCATAGAAAAAAGTGCAGGGTACAGAAGGATCATGCCACAAAACAAAGAGGGCTCATTTTATGAGATCAGTTTTGTAGTTGCAAAGGATTAATACACTCACTACATGAACTTCAAATGAACTACACAAACAAACAAAACCCAACCAAAAAATGAAACAACAGAAATAAGGGGAGAAGTATGAAATCCTACAGGCATTTTCCTCAGACAGGCTTAGTGTTTCTTAAAATATGGTATGCCTGATTATGCCCATAAGTTCTGCAAAAAGAGGAATGCTACAGCCTTTACTTACACAATAATATAACATTACACACACTATTTCAGGAACATTTCACAAGTGTAGGTTACCTATCCATTTACAAATATAGACATCTTTTGGAGATGATGAACAGTTTCCTGAGGGGAAAAAAAGACTGTCCGTGTTTCTCACAGATGAAATGCAACCAAAAATGCTAATTGCAAAGCATACTTTTAATGGAAACATACAACATAATTATACTGGAATTGTAACATACAACACCTTTATGAGAAAATGTATTATACAAAAGACAACCACAGAGATCTATATTGGAACTATGTCCCTAAAGTTAATATGCAATCTAATTAACATGCAATGACTCTTCTTTCAATCTGGTTTGACTGCTCATTGAGAAGCAGTAAGAAAGAAGATTCTTTTACCTAGCATTTTAAGCAATGTACAAGAAAGAAGGAAAAAGAGGATACTATAATGAACAACTTAGAGCCAGACAAAAGTTGCAACATCTTTTTATAGAAAAAGATGCTTGCTGAAAAATGTATCTCTTCCATCCAAAAAAAGACACTTCCGTGGGAGCAGAAGAAATGTTAAAAACCATTTTTACATTCAAAGTACAATTTCTTCACTTCCAGTGTCACCAAATGCAACTGTAATGAAAATTACAGTTATTTTTAGTCAATAGCAAACTAATAAAATTTTCTTTTTCATTTGTTTGTAAAAGATGTTGTTTTCTGCTCTTCCCATTCCCCCTCCTCAGAAGCAGGCATATAGTTCTGATAAAACTATATACTTCATTAAGACAATAGCTGGCAAACCTATAAACTATGCAAATAACATTTGGATTGCAAACCACATTTACTACACTTGGCTGATGGAAGAATGATTATTCCATGTCTCAATTCACTAAAAGCATATTGACTGCTTAAATACACAGCATTTCCTGTACCCCTAATAGCTTCCACAGTTTGGTAAACACATTCCATGTATTACAGTAAAAGATTTCAAATCCAAACTTTTCTTCCACAGAGCATCCTGTATTTATACATCTTAGATTGTTATGGAAGGAAAGGGTGGAACGCTACATGCATTTTATGGCAATTGTACTGGGGTCTGTTAAAACACGTGGTTTGATTTTTAAGCTATGTAATAAGAAGCAGAATCCCAAGCCTCAATGAGTATGTTTTAGAAAGCATACATTATGCCCTCTATCGAAAATTACGTAATTTGACAGTAAAATGTAAAAGTAAGCCCATAATTACCTTAAGCATCTGCCACACAGTCAACCCTCTGGGCTCACAAGTCAAAATATTGTGCTAGAGCTCCCAGAGAGCAGAGGTAAGGAGACAAGGGAGGGCCAGAATACGTCTTTAGGGTTAAACACTACTCTGAGCTGCTTCCTCAAACCCATGACTAAGAATGTGTGGGACTGACAGCCCATGCACACAGAACTGTTTCTCCAGCTATGGCTGGGTTATCAGGGCCAGCCTCCCTCTGTGTATGGTAAAAGAGCCTGTGCCACCCGTTACTTCTGAAACGAAGGAGTGACAAGGAAGAGTCATACCATTCTGAAACATGGAAGTTCCATGAGTACTACTCACCCGAAAAACAAAGCATCAGCCAGTTTTTGACAATGTACGTGTGCAACAATCCACCCACTCGCATCTTAGAAGTTGCACTGCTTTTTGTGGACAGCTAAGATCCTGTGGCATTTTTCACAAGAACAGGAGGTGTGCCACATTATTCTTGGACAGAGTTTCCTGTCTCCCCCTACTATGTCTCATGGATCTTAGCTGCTGTCTTCTGAAAGTCTGGCTACATTTAATGGTATTGTAGATAGATAGTTGCAAAAAAGATTTCATCATAGACGATGAAAAGCTTTGTGCAATTCTTACAGGTATATTAAATATAAAGCTTCCCTCCATGCAAAGAACAATTCCAACACAGTGAACACATAATAATCAGTTACCTCTGCTAGCCCTGTTCATTACCCTCACAGATCCACTGACTGAGGTGCAGTTTCAAAAACACTATATGAAAAAAATGTGTGGGACTCACAGCATACAGAGATGCTCTTTGGTTTCATATCCAAGCTGATGAATTTTGCAAAAGGTAGAATTTAGCCTTTAATTTGTATTGGGCCTCTTTCCATGCCCATAGAGGAGAACTGCCCAAGTAATTTTTAAGCACTTCCAGGCACTGCCCAATAACTGAAATGCAATGGAAAAGGCTACATGCCTCTCATGAAGCCAAGTCAGCACACACAAAGTTACCCTCAACGATATGTCAGGGTCAGCTATGCCTGCATTAACAAAAAAACATATGCTCTGTGGAATTCCAAATACTCTTTTGTCCCACACTATGAGAAGTAAATGTTCCTACAACTCGGGAACTTGTGATACATTCAGCGGTATCCACTAAGGTATGTTCCTACAGAAACATTATACAAAAGCTGGAGCATTTATAAAAATAATCAAAAAGTGATCAAATCAAGAATGAGACTCTTGTCTCATCTCATGCACAACAATGGTTGTGCAAATAAAAAGATGGGCCATAGACCTGAAATTGCAGCTATGTTCTTGGTTCCTATAAAAAGCACCATCAAGTCCAACAGAGACTGTAGAATGAAACCAAGTATTTTAAGTGAGTTTCACTCTGCTATTCTTGCTGAAGTACCCAATAGGAATAGTAGCACTACTCTGGAGATCGCAGAGGCAAAAAAGGAACAAACAGTAGAAAAGTGGAGTGCAAAAGGAGAGAGAACAGACAAGAAAGAGGGAAGCAGTGGGATATTGCAGCACTACAGAAAATCATCTCCACCCTTCTCAGCCAAAGGGAGAGCTGCAGGGATACCTGACCTGCTGATAGTGAAAAAGGCAATAGAAATAAAAGCAGAACTCCAGAAACCTTCAGTAAGAGAATGGAAAGTATAAAGATAACAAGGACAGAAAAGTAGTTTCAGTAGCAAGTACACTAAATGACAAGATAAAAATCAATGACAGTGGCAGGTGGAGAGTGTCACAAAAGAGGCAGAATGTAATTTTAATAAGATAAACTGCATTATTCCATTTTCTCAGCCCTTGCTTTTGGGAGAACCTTGTATCATGTCAGACAGTGGAAGCTTTTCTACTTTCAAACTTACCTGCCACAGGAAACTGTTTGCAACTATAGGGTTAATACCACCGCCTGTCACTTGTTTGGGAAGTGTTATTTGGAAATAAGTTAGTTAAGCACTGACTATTTTGAAATGACAGAGTGATGGAAAGGCAGAGATCAGGGTGCCAAGGAGAAGAATCCCGAAAGCAGCAGAATGAGAATTTGAATTCACTAGTAGAAATCCTGCCCTCAATGAAGATAATAATGACTTTTCTACTGGTTTTAGCAAAGAAAGGATTATAGACAACAACCTGTGGACAAAAATTGAAGAACACTCTCTCCAGTCAGGCTACACACAGATGCCTAGTAAAGAAAAGATTGTCCTGTAATACACAATATTCTAATCATAACATGACAGAAAAAGCAAACATTAAATCTGTTTTAAGTATTTCAAAGGCAGTTTAAGAAGAGTAATTAGAATCATACATAAACCTATGGTTATTGACATATTAAAATAGTTCAGGACAAAGATGTGTTGCTTAGAAACTGAATTTACCGGAAAGATCAAACATGCCTAGTGTTTTGCAAAACTTCAAGAATCACTCCTGGCCACGAACTGAAGTCAGACAACAACAAGAAGAAATAAACCCATACATGTGAAAAATTACTGATGTTAATTACTGTGTTAACAGTAAAACTGATGTGTTATGCATTCCTGCTGAAGCCTGCATTTGTCAGAGAAAGGTGAATGAGCAACTGCCACTTCATGTCCCCATGCTTTGCTTTTTCAGCTGGTAGAAGGCTTGCAAAGTACTTGAAAAACTTGACCCTTCTCCAGCCTCCCCCGCATGAGTCACCCAACCTTCCTTCAGTCATTAGACTGCACTTCCTGCTGGGATTCAGCAGTAAAACAAACGAGACACACCAGTTCTGGTCACAGTGAGGGAGGTAATAAACCAGTGACAGGTATTTTTATGAAATTTAAAACTAATTCCCATACATTATACATATCATATTATAAACACCAATCCATGGCATTATCTTATGTAGAACTCTATTTCAAAAGACGTTTTGAGGTGCTTCAGTTCATTCCCTGTCCTGAAAGCACACTTTCCTTGTCTTTACATAAAGGCAAAATAATTATGTCATTTTATGTGCTTCAGAAATATTACAGACAAAAATAGTAAATCACTTTACTTGTACATGTATAAAAACTTGATTTTGTTATCACTATTAAGAGTAAGTTTAAACCAAAATTTCACAGATAAACTCCCAGCATTTCCTGCCATTATTAAATCCATAACAAATACTCTTTGACAAGTTTGAATTTTTTAGAAGTCAGTTGCTGGTTCACGTTTTCTAGTTTACTTCAGTGACAACTCTCATGTCTATTGTGTCTTTAATATATCCACATTTCTGGGAAAATCCCACTTTCCTCCCCAGAAAATAAATCCCAAATGAAGTATCCATTGAGAGAAGCAATCACACTTAGTCAGCCAAATTTAATAACAAATTTACCCTTTTCTGTCCACAGATTCTCCTGGTATTTTATTTCCAAACTTGCCTACAATTACACTAACTGTGCAAAAAGGACTGCTGTCCCCATAAACTCCTTGGGTTCATTCCACAGTGCACACAAGAGAGTCATCCCTTTAAACTTCAAGGAGTTCCCATTGCAGTGTAGAAGAGAAAAATTCAGAGATTATGGAATAATCATCTCCAAATCGATCAATTTCCCCCTGAAGGTAAAAAACTGAAAGAAAGAAAAAAGTTGAACAGTTCCAGCTTGCCTTCTTGAAGGGAAAGTACCCCCAGGGCATGTTGTAGAATGATCCCGATCTCTTGCTCCTGATGCTTATTAAGAGGTCATAGATCTCAGTTACACTACAGCATTCCCAAATGATATCCCCAGCTAAGGACTATGACCTCTTAGTATAAGTACAGGGATACAAAATTAGGAATATTAAGGGTTCACACTAAGAAAGAGTTTGCCTCAACTCTCAGTCATTTTGGAAGAACAGTTGGAATTAATGGCATATCTGGTGCCATGTAAAAGACAGCGAAGCTTTAGTAAAAAGGACTGCAAGTTCCATGTTTTCCACAGATGCAGCACTCCATGTCACGGCTACATTTCTATCTGAACATCACACTGGATTTCCACAACAGAGTATTCAATACAAAAGGCATCTTTCTCAAAAGGCACAAGGCACAGCTCAGAACACTTTGGGTGAATTAAAATATGCTTTTTCTTTGTCTTAACCAATTCCTTCTAACTGAGTATGGAAGCAGAAGTGACTTTGAACCATCTCAGATGGGATATTATACCAAGACCAGGCAGGGACTGGATGTTTTTAAAAACCTTTCTCCTTCAATCACTCTGTTTTTTTCATGAAAAGTGTGTTTTTTAGACCCTCCAGATGATGCTTGAAAGGATAAACAAAGCCCATGTAGGTGGTATGTTAGTGAACTACCACATCGCCCGGAAGCCTTAAAACTCTACAGCTGATTGTATAAACATGAATTAAGGTTTTTCTACAACTGTATTAAGCAAAGTGTTAAAGAGCTGAGGGGCATTTTGTTACATTTGGTTTTCAAGCTATGAATTTAACTGCTGAACATATAAGTAATGATAATCTGTTGTACCTCCCATTCCGTTCATTTCTAAATGGTAATTAAAGCAAGCGCCAATAACAAAAACAGCAAGTATTTCAAGAAAATTATTTTAGAAGGTGCAGGAAATTCACCACTTAAAAAGGCAAATTTGTCATGGCAACAAGACCCATTTTGTAACACACTGACAATATATTATATATATTCCAGTAAAACAGAAGCATAAAATAAACAACAGGCATTTATTTACTCCACAGTAGTTGATTCTCTGAAACACTATGTAGTCAATATGGACTGTAGGTGTATATATATATGCACACATGCAAGACATTCATTATTTTATTTTTAATAGTGTGTCTTTTAGAATCATACACATGAATTCCCATTGTACTGGATAAAGGTCAGGGTAGCTACGACCCTGTATCAGCATCAGCTTTACAATTCAAAGTCTGTATTACTGAGCACTGTGAAAAGCAAGACAAGCTTGGCCACAGGATCTATATTGATTACAACAGTAATTGGAAGGAACATAGTTATCATAGGGTAAGTAATGACTATTTTTTCTTCTTCACATATGTGCCAGTGTTGATGATTCCCCTTGCCCCCTCCCTTCCCTTCCCTGCAGGCAACCATCTTCCCTGAACAATGAGAATTAGGAATTTCAGCTGCATAGATCAAATAGTGATTATAGCACTGCTCTCCCAAAACTGGAATGAGCACTGGCAGTTACGTTCCACACAGAATGCCTGATAAAGGTCAGTGGATTACCTCATGTCATCACCTGGCAGATCTCAGAAATTGGACCCTCTTCTGAAACAGGCAGGAGATGTCACTTGAACACTCAGAGAGCAAAGTTAATATTCAATGGGAAAGTCACAGTACCCAAACAGTAATGCAGAGAGATACCCTGTACTGCCCATTTGAAAATGCTCTGTGAGGAAACGGCTTGACCTTTAGAACACCCAGCAGTGGCTATAAATAAATGGAACAACAGACTGTCAACATAATAAGCAAAGTTTTGGATCTAGCTAGGGCAGATTTTCAACAGAGTGCCAGGGAGTGCCAGAGTGCCAACTCTGAAGAAGCTAGGGAGTGGGGCAAGTCATTGCTTGGAAACAAGGGGTGATGATACAGAGCTAGCTTGGAAGCCGCAAAATATCAGAAACAGAAGAGGAACAATCAATAACCCTTTTATAGCCCCTTCCAGAACCTAATGCTATTGCACTCACCCACAAGGGCATGTCAGGCACACCTAGTTGATGCTTTCACAGCCATATGACAAAAAAGTACCATATAGACAAGTGTATAGCTGGTATAGCCTAGGACTATGGCTGTAAGTTGTACTGCTAGGCCTGACTTGGGAAGAAGACAGAGAAGTAAGGTATATTATTTTCATAAAATGTTGCTCTCTGGGGGGAGACCTGATCACTCTCTACAACTACCTGAAAGGAGGTTGTAGCCAGATGGGGGTCAGCCTCTTCTCCCAGGCAACCAGTGACAGGACAAGAGGAAATGGCCTGAAGCTGTTCAAGGGGAGGTTCAGGGTGGAAAACAGGAAGAATTTTTTCACTGGAAGTGAAAGGCATTGGAAGGGGCTGTACAGGGAAGTGGTGGAGCCACCATCCCCGTAAGTATTCAAGAAATGACTGGACGTGGCACTTAGTGTTATGGTTTAGTTGATGTGGTGGTGTTTGGTCAAAGGTTGGACTCGGTGATCTCAGAGACCATTTCCAAACTCACTGATTCTATGATCTAAAACAGACAGTGGGTGACAGACACATGGTGTCTTTTAGCCTGCCAATGTACTGTTGTCCTCAGTATTCACTTGTAACTTCAGTGAGGGAGTTTGAGCAAAAGTAATCAAAAGCTTGGTTCAAGTGTGTGATTGCCGAGTTTCAGGACGACTGGATTCATGTTCCAGACAGGAATGGATACTTTGGGTGTGTAAGAGCACTTTGGACAAACTCTGTTTCCCAGTAAGGCATGGATTGCTGCAAGATGAGCCCTGAGAGTGCCATACATGATGCTAGATTATTTAAATTGGAAAGACAGTAGACGGTAGAGAGACAGTTCTACCAAGAATTAGACCTGGTAACCCCTGCACTGGGGCTGCCTACACCAAATCCCTCTGCCCATGAGAGAACTACAGCCTCCAATTAAGCACTTTCTGCTGCAGATCAATACTTTCTGGGCTGGCAAGGAGGTGTCTCTGTCCATGGTACTCAGCAAGGCAATGGTGCCCTCACCCATGCAGGGACACTGGATCAGATCCAGTATCTTGCCATTATGCTGGGAGTTCAGGTTCACGTGGTGTGAAGTCCTTGATGGACACATGGAGTAGATAAATCAAAGAAAACTATCCTTGCTAGTATGTGCTAAGAAAATCACCAACCTTTTTCAGTGATGGAAAATCAGGCTAGAATAACAGGAAAATAAGAAGAAAAATTCAGGAAAAAAGATATCAATGGAAGATATACAAGAAGCATTCAAACCTCCTTGGAAGACACCGCTTGCTTCCTCTCTCACCTCCAAACAGAGCAAGAGTTCTGGCACAATTAATGCTTGTCAACAGGTTTATTATGGGGGTTCCCCAAGTCAAGAATAGCAGTTCCATAATACGGATCATCAGCTGCTTTCATTTACAAGAGGTCACTGACAGGCAACTCATGAAGTGCAACAGGCTGCTTTTAAAACACGCAGGAGGTGAAGATCTAATGGTTTTATGACTGATTAACAATCTCAACAGCAGAATTTAATGGTTCCAAAGCAAAAGGGGAGGGGTTTATGCCTGAACTGGTTGTTCATCATGGATCTATTGTCTCATAAAGATAAAGCACACAGGTTTTGAAGAAGAGCAAGAAGGCTATGCAGTCTACTTTCAGAGCTTCCAGCTCCAGCCTATACAAGTTCCCTCTATGTCTGAGCATGTCTGTAGGAGCTACTTACAGAAGAACTTTTTCAGAATTTTGATATGAAAATCTAAGAACACAACTATCAAGACCTTCCTCTATCCTCCATAGAAGTATGCAGTTTTGCATGTGAACTTCTGTGTGGTAGATTCTGTATAGTGTTGACCATTCAGTAATGCATATAAATCTTCATTCCAAGTCCACTGGCAGGCTTTACATTGCCCTCTGAAATCAAAATTATGATCTTTGGATATAGAGACTGTAGTTACCACCCTAATCCCCATTTTTTTTCCCAAACATCAAGCATTTAGAGCTGCAGATATGGATTCTGGGCCACATAATCCTGAAAGGATGCGAGTCAACAACTTGCAAACTCAAACCACATTGAACTACCATGTATGTTGTCCGGGACGAGAAACTGGAGGTGAGGGTCTGCTTTCCACTGCCTATCAAACAGAATGCCATTTTGTAGAAAGGATGCCAGAAGTTTGTGGTCCAAAGCAAATAGAAGAGTAGAAGCATGTGTCTAATGCAGCAGCTAAGAAGCCCTCTGTAGGAAAAGAGAGGCCTGAGCTCAAGTCCCCAGTTCAAACACTGTTTGTCTTTCATTCAATAACTGTTTAATGTAAAATCCATACGCAGTCCTTGGTGCAGGAACTCTCAAGAGAAACAGGGTGGCTCTCTCAAGTGAAGCAACTGTACTTGGCAAACAGTGCCTGGCAGTGTGCCACCAAATGCAATGAGGCAGATGAATACGCTTTTGGTGCATCATGTATTTAACTTCTTAGGGTCCTTGTCCTCAGAAGCACCATTATCAAGCTCCGATTTTTCTCTGTACTGTAGAAATGACCAAGGACCTTTGCCATGTACCTTTTCTCCAGACAGATAGTGGAAAACTGAAAAAATAATGGCAAGGAATTAACTATGTTTGGCCAATTCTAGGATTCCTTTGGTAGAAGGAAGAGCAATTCTATCTAGGTTATCAAAGCAAGTGTTCACAAGATTTATTTTGTAGTCTCACTGTGCACAGCATACAACCTTTGGGACAAAATCCCCTGGAAATTTTTCAAGTCTTCTAGTGAAGGAGATGGTCCTGACATTACAACTCATTCAGAAAGATGAAAGATTCCTGGGCACTAGGAAGAAGAGAAAAGAGGAAAGAGAAGGAAACCATTACAGTGGAACCTCTATTATTTCCAATTTGGTACATTCATGATCACTCATGGCGTGTGCTGTCTGTGAAGCTGTGAGGTAGCACCACCTCTTATTTCTAGACATGGAAGAAGGTGTTTCTCAACCACAAAGGATGATGACAATATCCACAAAAATTAATTTTGGTCATCATTAGAAACACAGAAGCACTGATTTAGCCAGGAGTTCCCAGCCTTGTGATACTCCAGTGCTGATGGAGAGCAGCACTCAGAACAATGGGCCCCTAATACATCTGCTGGAATTCTTTTTAGATGGCATACGAGAGGAATCTCTGAAGAGGGCTAAAGTGCATGACTGCATCCCTTCATTGGCAGGGGACACACAGTGATAACCAGTAACCTTTTCAACATCAGAAACAGCTTAGGGGGTAACAGGAACGGCTGTCAGTTCTACCTGACATACTCAACCTGCCTGAGCTCTAGAACTAAGCTAGAGCCCAATGCAAAAAACTAAGTTTACCTAATCACCTAAAGATAAAATAAATATCCCCAGTGGAGAAATACCTCATGTCTTTTACCCTTAGCCTTGAAGCTAGGACTGCATATGATTCTTTAGCCCACTTTCAGGCAAATTTTACAGCCTGTAATGCCAACAAGGCTAGTAGGGAAGTCCTGTAACATGCATTAGGTCTACTGATACTCAGGTGGAAATGGCAGTTTTGTGTGCCAGGATGTCCACTGATGTTGAGTTATTTAGCAACTTTGCCAACTAGACTGGTATGTTCGCTGCAAGTATGACGCTTGTTTTTCTAGTATTACTCTGGTTGTGGCTGAGATTTCTGATGCCAAAGTGACCTACGGGATATTGAAGAAAACCAAGGTGGAGCTGAACACCTCTGAACACAGAGCTAGCCAGTGGAGAGGCATATACATGTCTCACAAATACATGGGAGACTTCATAAAGTAGGATCCCTGAGGGCTGAAAGGGGAAATAAACAGTGCAAGCACTGTGCAGGGAAAATAGATTATAACTCATGCTGGAGACAATTAAGAAAAGTGTGAGGCAAATTGTGCCCTACCAACAGCATATATGGCAGCAATGCAGAAGGTTAAGTTTCTTTTTCTGATAGCAGAAGAAGAGAGGGTGCAGTTGAGGGTTTATCAGTAGTGCACCATATTTGATCCTGCATCCATGTTCCTACAGAGAGATCCAAACTGACATATACTAGAAAGACATCAGGTTCACAGCCATGCTAATTGGACCCTTTGCTTATACACACAACATAGAGGATGACAATGTGCAAGTGGCTTGAGTTATTAAACGAAATGCTGCAGGAAGAATAAAAAGCATCAACATCAGACAGAATCACTATTAAATCCATATTTTTATTGCTAATCTTTTGTAATGGCTAAATTAATATAGTTCAGCATGTTATCTGTCCTTGGTTACAAGAATTGCAAAGCATTTTTTTTGACTTTTCCTCCCATTTTACCCATTATCTGTATTCCACAAACATCACAGGAATTGTCAGCAATTAACATAAATAAATCATCACCTTTTCAGAGAAAGCTTCAGTACAAGAATTTCAGAAGATAGCAAAAAATATTACTAAATAGCTCATGAAGGGCCTGTTCCATCCCCCACTGAAGTCAATGGGAATCTTTTCATTGACTTCAATGGATACTGGATCAGACCCAAATCGAAAAGATCAATAGCGCACACACTAGGATAAAAGAGCAGCTATGCCCTTCTCTAGAAAAAAGAACATGAGTTCAATTCAAACAACAGATTACAGAAAGGAACCAGTTGGGGAGAACTTTTTTCTCCTCCTTTGAAAAAATCTGCAAGAGAACAGCAATTCAAGAACCTGAGAACTAAATCTCACAGAGTTGTAACTCTCATCTTCCACTACCCTCTGAATGGGGGGGGGGAGGGTGTGACTGACAGATTAGGAGCACTATTTAATAAACCAGCTCCCTTCTCCCCATTCCTGTCTTTGGCTGAGAGTATAGAAAAGATTCAATAAAGCAATTTTACTCCTTCCACTGAACTGTCAAAAATTCAGAGGAACACATCTGATAATTTCAAATGCAAAACCTAGAAGCCTCAGTATCAATTTGAAAATAAAAAGTGTCCAGCCACATTCTCAAGCATATTTCAAGATTGGCAGAACTAGGGGCCATCAAGGCACTAAGACACTGAAATCTCATGTTCCATATTCAGGGTTTTACTAAAGGGTTGTCTTAAGCCATTGTTTTGCCATCCTGTTTGTTGAAAATGACCATACAACTGGATCAACATGTGCAATTCATAAATTCTTGGAGCACAGTTCCCTGTGCATCTCACAGAACACCTCAGCAAAGCTGAGTAAAATCCAGACTAGCTGGATGGTTCAGCCATCTGAAAAATCAGGGTTTGGAGAGCTTCACAACTCAAATGTGAACTTCAGAGGCTGACAGCTCTGGTGTTTTTACATAATGGACATCCTGGGTAACTCTTCCACACCTGAGATGAGACCCAGATTGAAAAAATCTTACAACACGATAAGATGACACGATCTGCACTCCTCCACAGAGAACTAAGTCAATCCAAAAAACAAAATAGAGTAGAAAAAAGTAAATTTTGCAGACCTCTTGGCTTCATTAACAATTCAGTGACAGATATATTTGTAGACATATTAGTAGACACCATAGGGTGTCTCCTAATTTCGCTGGGACTCCTCCAAAAGAAGGCAACCAGAGAAGTTATGTAACACCCTGATGCATTAAAAGACTGTGAGGAGCAAGGGAGGTGCAACCAGCACACATTTTTAAAAAACCTTTTGAGCATGGTACCCAAAGGCACTTTGAGAAGTCCAAGTGGAAGAGTCTGAAGAGCTTACCTAAAATTCTAAAAGCAAACTTTATTTTTTTCAAATATATACTAGGTTTCAGAAAAGAAAGGGAAGCTGCATGTCTATCAACTGTTTGTCACCAATTAATTAAAAATAATTTAAACTAATGAGGTTTTCTTAAATTTTGTATTGTAAGTGTGAGGTCATACACAGACCTTAGGACCCTGCATTGAATTTACCTCATTAGCTACCTGTTTAGCATTTTTTTGCTTAAGAAATCCTCAACTCCAGCTATGCCATTCAGGCCCCTTTCTCAACTCCAAGGGTGTATTTAGGTCATTTATAATTAGAAACAGAGGACAGTTGGCTTTTTGTCAACTTGGTACTCCAGAAGGGTGTGCAATTTCAGCTTTTGTTCACTTCATTAGCTTTCAAACAGTCTGATCTCTACCCATTCATTATCACAAGTTTCCTTGAAAGAGAGGCAAAGGTATTTTTAGGAACTTAAACAATTTCCTTCAAGATTCATTTTCATTTCCCCATCCTCTGCTATCATATATATATTCCTACCTTCACACATGGAACCCAACTTGACTAATCCAGGATACTTATTTTCACTCTCATTTAGCAACACTGCTCTCAGCCAGAACTGCTGGGTTCAGGAGTAGTGCTCTGGGATTCTTCCTACTTATTGTTCCCCCCACCTGTTTTTCTTCAGTTTCTCAATCCAACTGTGCAAGCACTGTTCAGTGCATTGTGCTTGCAGCTTTAAAACAGAGAAAACACTTGGTAGAAAGGGGCAGCAACTAACTAACCAAAAGGAGAGATGGCTGTATCTGATCAAGGTAAAAAAACCCAGGGATGAATAAATGGGATCCAACATAGTAAAGGGGAGTTCCAGGGGATCAGGGCAGGGGGAATGCTTTCTAGGAGGGGGAAGGAAGAGATAAGCTGAAGGCACTAATTTTCCAACACAGAAAGAGCAAAAGAAAGAGGGCAGGCATGAAGAAAATGAGAGAAAAATATCCAAGTTATTAAAGTCAAGAGAGAATACCCCTACTGCCAGAAATCATGAGCACTGTAGACAAATGAATGCTAGAGGGTTGTAGGAGTGATTAGAAAATGACAGAACCGACTGTATCCTAAGTCAGAAAAACATTTTACAGGCAAGAAAAGCAAAGCATTATATTAATAAAAGTAAACATCTCTTGCTGCAGCAGATTTTCGTCTTCCATAATTTGAAGTGAGGATTAAAATCATTTAACAAATTCACACTACTTCCTCAACTTTCCTTCTTCTCCTGCCCACTTCTTCTTTTTCTACTCACTTTTCACACTTTGTCCTCAAGAGCAGTACTGCTATCTAACTTTTATGTCATTCTGACAGGGCTTAGCCTATGAATCTATTGGAACCAAAGCTAACTCAGAAAGCTCTTCAAACATGAGCACATACACACTTTCTTTTAAAAGCATTCCCAAACGGGAAAGAGGGTTTTCCTTACTTACAAAGTCATAATAAAGAAAGGTTTTTAACATAACTGCACTACACAATGAATACATTTTACACTGTAGAAGCTAAACCGAAAGTAATATCTACTAAAAAAATATAAATGCCTTTCTATTGATACCAAGCCTGTTTGGATCTACACTGTGTACCATCAAAAGACCTATTAAATTTAGAGGGTAAAACTACTTCAGCAGATTTCACGTGGTTTTCTTGGTAAGGGGGCTGTCTACACTAATTTCGAATAGGAATCTGGGTGGTCTACAGGTCCATTCACCAAGCTCTACTCAATTCAGTAGTATCTGGTCAGCACTGAGTTCTGTCCCTTGACTGAACCTGAGATTTTATTTTCCTCTCTAACAATTTGTTTTGCTCCTCTCAACTTTCAGGTACTGATTACTGTATAGTCATTTGTAGTTAACAGATGAGACTAAAACAACATCTAGTTCAGATCCGTAACATGCCATTGTGCAAATTCATTCATTATGTGACATTATGATACTTAAACACAACTTACAAATATCCTCTGCATTCACAAATTACTTCGCAATATATACGTATAAGCAAAGCATGGAAAGCTGTACAGTATGAATCTACAAAATACACACAACAGCATATATCCTTTGGTATTAAGTAAATTTATAATGATCCATTTATAGTACAATCCTGTCCCAAAATCTGTTTATAAAGGTCTCACCCAAGCATTCGAGTGCAGGAATAAAATAATTGAGGAAGGAAGAAGGAGATCAGAAGCAGAGGATGGGAATCAGAAATAGGACAGTGCACAAAGCCACAAAGTGATAAGTATTGTTTACCTGTCAGTTGACATTGACTAATCTTGTGTTCTGTGATATCGCTCAGTGACTCAAACACCTGGAGGCAGCTGTCACAGCTGTGCACAGCTTCTTCTTCTAACTCCTCCCCTTCATCCGGCCTTTTCTTACAGTCTAGCACATCTCCATCTTCTGCCTTGTCTTCTAGTTTACAGTTAGAGTCTGAAAGAAAATCAAGACCGTGATGTCAGGCATCTAAGAAGCGAATATTTAAAAAGGAAAAGAAAAAAAATCAAACAAAATAGGTTCTTGTGGTAATGAGAAGAAAAATACTTGGCATGAGCCTGCAGCACACTGTAGATTTTATTGCTAAATAAGCAAAGGAGGCTTTTTTTCATTAATTTTTTTTTAATTGCAATAAAAAGAGAATTTCCCTTCTACTCACACAAATGCAGCTCCATTTCTCACCCAAATTATTCTTCCATGCTTCAGTGCTAGGTTTGTCAATTTTATCACAGCTATTGAAGCTGCTTTGATCATTGTAAGAAAGGAGAAACCACCTATGCAATTAGTTTTTCAATGAAAAGAAAAATCAAATCAATAAGTGTGCAGGAACTTCTTTTCTCTGTTAACTACAGCGTTTCACAGGAAATTACCAGAATTAAGAGACTAACAAATCTGATTTACATAAACATGAAATTAATCTTTATTTTACAACCCACTCCAATACTCCATCACCACGCTATTTGACACTAACAAAGCCCTGGAAAGCTTATACCCTGGGTCAGAATGCTACACATGCTTTGAACTCGTGTGTGACTTAAAAAAAAAAAAAAAAAAAAATCAAGCTCCTGTGTTCGCCAGATCATGGAAAACTGGAAACTAATTACTGTAAAACCTAAAGAGGACACAAGGAAAGCTTTGTCTGTTTGACATGCTAACAGGCATTCTGGGGATAATAGGATAGCTCCAGCTTTGGATCAGCAGTCCTGAGCCCAGTTGAAGCTTCTAAACTGGAAGAAGCATGCAGTCTCCCCACCACCCCCCTATGCACAGAGACACCTTGGTTCTGCAGATGACCAGCGCAGTGAGATAATGCGTAGTCTAGAACTTTTCCTTCTCTGAGGAGGAGGAGCGGAGTAGCTTTAACTACTCCTGACTTTTTGCCCACTTTACTAAAAGCTTCCTTCAAAAGACAGAAATAAAACAATCTGTCTTCCCTAATAAAGCAAGCTGGCACTTAACTTTGTTTTTCCTTGGGAACCACAGTACAACAAGTGAAATGCAGAAGAAAAATGGTTGCGTACATTCCAACAAAAGGAATGCAAGCGTTTCACCACTTTTCCCTTTTCTGCTTTGGCTGCCTCGTCTTTCCTTTTAGATATTTGAGAGAGCTGAGACTGAAATAAGTCATTTTAGAAAACAGGGACAAACTCACATAATAACAGGAGATTGTGCAAGTACATTTTAAGAGGTTATGCTCTATAGCCAAGAGGGTGACTAACCAGGAGTAGGCTTCTTGGCCAGGGGAACAAAGAGGTGGTATCTGTGAACCCACCTTATTTGGCATTTCAATTGATTAGGATCAAGCACAACTCAAACTAAAACATGCCAACACTAAATTCATATTATAGTGATGAAGGGGTGAGGAGAAGTAGGAAGGCGATTCCTCTTTAAACCACTCTTACATCCTCTCTCAGCACCCTACAGTAATGTGGGCACAGCCATTCCTGTATTTCTTGCTGCCCACAACCAAGGTCAGAGCTCTCATCATCTCTCTGCATCCTTTGGTCCACACTGCTGCACCCTGCCCTTCAACTGTGCAAACACAGATGGACCCGCAAGCAAAAACTGGAAATGACCCATGTCAGGAAGTCTTTCTCATGCCATGTGGCTTGTGATCAAAACCAAGGAATTTCTTTGACACGGGTAAAGGGCAGGATTTATTTTTAAGGGAATTATATTACAGAGAGAAACCAGATTAATTTTTAAAAATAAAAAACACATTCTGAAGACAAAAATGTATTTGCTGTGCAAAAGCCCTGCCTATACACTGAGACCTTATATGACAAATTACACCCACAAGGTTCTTTCAAGAGTGGAAATTTCCACTTGGACAGCTACTTCCAAATAGAAGAGTAGTCTGCAAATTTACAAACCAAAAAAGGGATGCTAATTAAATAAAAAGACCTTATGTCATTTTAGCCATTATTGAGTGCTCTAAATCTAAAAAATTCCATTACCACTTCCTTTTCCAAGGTATTTTCAAAGATTAATAAAAGCAGTTAGGAGATCACCTGGTTCTAAGCAGTTTGGAAAATTAAATAATTGTCTTAACTATTGCAAACTGACCCCAACATCATTAGACACTTGTTGGAAGGCAGCATGTGCGCATTGCATACCATTAGTTGTTCAGCTCAAGCTCCCAGTTTCATCTCATAAAACTGAGAGCACTCAGGGAAATGCGGGCACTGGGTTTGAATTTTAACATGAGTATTTAAATGCTGCACATAAAGTTTACAAACCTGTTTGTTTTAAAATAAGAGTAGTGTCTGACTGCTTTAAGCACAATGCTGAAGGGAAAGAACAGGGAGGGGAGGGAATTCTCAAGACTTGCTATTTAGAAACACTTGCATTTTACAGGAATTCGGCAATACACACACACACGTAGGCACATATGCACTCCTTAGTGCACAAAAGCCTAAAGAATCGCTCAATTTAAAGCTTCAGACTTAGCGACCAGTTATTAAAATTAGAATCATTTTAAGGCTAATAATGTTTTGCTTCTCCTTCTGCATTTGCAGATATAAACTCTACAGGGACAGAAGTCAGTCAAGCTTATTCCCTTCTGCTGCAACTTTAGAATACATGCTCTAGCCAACTGGCACATTTGTTTTTAGGTCAACACTTAAGTGGGACCCTCTGGGACCTAGGTTCGAGTTTAGCCTACGACAGCTTTGTGAAATGAGTTCTGGCAGTCTCAGCCCCTCTCGATGAATGCATTTCCACTGTGATCTGCTTCTGTGAAGAGATGTCACCACCAAAATAAAAAGATATTTAAAGAGAGTAAATATCATTTGGATGCTTTGTGAATAGACAGCTTTTCTGTTGTAACAACAAATATCTTCCATCAAGAGCTGGTCCAATCTTAAATAGTTACTTAAATTGAGGATAAGCTGCCTTATTTGAGCAGCTCTTTTGAAAGACTAGAATAAAACATTTTATAAATGCAATATGCATTCATCTGTACTTTCTCCTTAACCTCTTCTTCAAAGTTCATGTTCTCCTATAGACTTCAGGGGAAATGTCATTCATCTCCCACATTTCTTTCTCCCCAGTATCTGCAACAATCACAGCCACAATTTCCTCAACAAAGATGGTCTTCATAGTAAAATTATTTTCCCCAACATCTCTAAATACCATTGTCATCATTTCCAGAGACTTCCCTGCCCTATTTCAGAGGTTGCCATGCACCAACTGAAATTTTTCAATACACATCAGCAACAGCACACACAGATCGTCTCCATCTGCAGATACCATTGAAAATTATCTAGTATGAAAAGGAAGGTTAATTTTTTTGGAACAGAAATGAATTCAGCCTATTAAGGCACCTTAAAAAAAATAAGAGAAAGAACAGTTGTCTTCTGTTCCTGATTATGTTAACATCATTTATAAATGGAAATTAAAAGAAGCATGATTTTCTCATTACTATGTTCCCTGGCAGGTGGTTCTCCCCTTCCCTTCTTCCTCCTTCTCATAAGGGATGTTATTGCTGTAACTTGGTCTAATAAAACTGCAACTTTGGGGAAAATGAAAAATTGCATTGGCTTAAAAGTGTTGGAGGCAATAAAGCCATGGACTTCAATTAATTTCAAGTATGGGAGCGGTTTAAGGCCAACCAGCAGAAATTCTATTTCTGCCCATGTAAAAATGAGGTTTCACCACATTTACTTTTTATAACCCACATAAAAGTCAAGTAAAAGTAATGAATACCTAAAAGTCATCTCAGTGGACAGGCAAAGACTGTCTATATTCTTGAAACTCATCTTACATATTTCTGCCTATGTTGCAAGGATCCATAGATAATCACAACTAAAACACCAAACTACCAAGAAAACAGCCTCCTTTCCAATCCATTTCACTGTCTTGCAGTAGACCTCCTTCCAAGCCACTTCTGCATGGAAAAGTGCTGGCAAAAGAAAGGAAAACTTAGATCATGTGGTTATAATTATTACCAGGCAAGGAATATTTCTTCAGCTCAGTGGTAAAGTAAAACTCTGTCGCTCTCTGCTCCCAATAGTGTCCATCGCAAAACAACTGCCTCATTAAATCTCTGCAGTAAGATTAATATGCCGTAGCTGCACTACATTATAACTTGGTACTCTATAAAAAGCACATTTAATGGTTAGAGCCAGAGCTTAGATACAAAGTATTACTATAAAAACTTCTGGCAGTGTGTACACAGTGCGGGTCTTCTGTACTGCTTGCTCTATCAGAAGGTTTTTTGTCTTTAATATCGGCACTGCATTCTTGCTATAGAGAAAAACAGAATGCTAAATCCTGCCTAGAAACAAACAGAGAACAACACAAGACATGATGGGAAATAAATACCTAGCAAGACAACTTAACCATTGAGAATTATTTTTAAGAAAATACAGAAAAGCAGCCATTCCTTGACATACTGATCTCCAGTTTTGCAGTTGTCTATTTTTCAGCTTGTTTACAGCAATACAAGTTGGGGTTTTTTTTCAAGTTTGCAGATGGCTAAATGGAGACATAAGTACATTGATAAGAGTTTGAGAAATTTCCCATTAAAAAAGCAAAGAACTCCCTCACTTTTATTTACTCTTTTCAGACAATCTATTTTATGCACAAAGCCACTAGAACCTATAAAAGGCACCAAACGCAAACCCACAGGGCATGCATACAAGAGAAATAGAAAGTCATCCAAGGGAAGAAAAAATTAACTGCATTCTTCACCTTCATTAGAGGAATAACTCCAACTGCTCTCAAACAAATTACCTACACATATTCAGAGATGACTAGCCTTCGAGGAATATCCTTAAGGAGCCAGACCTTACACCAAAGGGTGACCTCAGCTGAATGAATAAGACTATTCAGATGAGTCAGTCTTTGTCTTCAGATAAAATTTGGTGGAACCACTACCAAAGACAGAAGCAAATTATTTCTTGCATTCTCAGAACCATGTTAGAGAATAAAAGAGTCCTTGTTGTTATTGGGAATTAACAATTATTTCCTCATGATTATTAACAATACTTATCCCTGCGATCCTGACTCAAATAACAGTTTTTTCCATGCAATCTCACTGACATAATTTTAAGGAGCCCTTAATTAATCGCTGACTGGTAAGAAACTATACAAACAATCTTAAAAGAATTT
Source organism: Empidonax traillii (assembly GCF_003031625.1). Classification (NCBI taxonomy): domain Eukaryota; kingdom Metazoa; phylum Chordata; class Aves; order Passeriformes; family Tyrannidae; genus Empidonax; species Empidonax traillii. The sequence continues at coordinate 1,103,990 of NW_020955408.1, read as the reverse complement.
ACCCTTATGCACATATTTTACAAATACAAAAATAGTTTAAGTGGAATGAATAACCAAGTTTATCTGAAATGGCATAGAGTGGTGTTTTACATTGGGAATGTGGAGAAGAATTACTTTTAACAAAAAAAAAAAGAGAGAGACAAAAGGAAAGCATGCTGCACATCAGAAGCATCTCACTTTCAGCTAGCTGACCTACAAAAGGCAGAATTTCTAATTGTGAGAAACTGAAAGGTAAGGGGAGAGGAATGTTATCTTCCATTGCAAGCCCCAAGAATGCATTTTAAGCTGAAACAGGGAAAGAAGAGTGCAGGTAATGCAAAAACACCCCAATACAAATATCCCTCACACTTGTCAAATGGTAAGCAAGCACTAATGAAGGAATTCAGCATTACCAGTCTGTGCGGCTGTGTGTCCCACACCTGCCTCATGGTCCTCTGTTTCATTTTCTTCTACTGTCAGAAAAAGGTAAACAAAACAAAAACAAAACAAACAAAAAAAGATGTTAGGTAGGTAGCTGAAGTGTTTCTAGCATCTTTACACCAGCCTCAGTTCTGAAAGCCAGCAACGCTTGCACAAGACAGGCAAGAAAAGCTGCACTGCAAAGTGCGAAAGTGTAGACCAGACCAAGACAGAATACATTGCTGTATGGAAGCTACAAATCTGAGAACAGGGTGATCAAATCATTTTCGTGGCTTAAAAAAACAAATCGAATTTCCTCTGGGATATTTGTCTTCAATGCACTTTACTGTATTTGATTATGGAACTAAATGAGAGAACAATTCTGGGCTTTAGCATTCTGTTTGCTCCACACAGATAAGAGAAAGCCTTCTCCTGGCAGATGGGAGAGGTGTGTGTGCTAATTCATACATAAGCTTTAAAAAATAATAATAATAATCCTATATTCAGTAGCAAACATCTCAGCAGTGCAGACAGCCTTGCAAAGGAGAACTAACCCCATGCTGTTTTACTGTATACACCATGCCAGCATCTTTCCCTTGGCTCACAGCTTTCCAGAGCAGTAGAACTAAAAACAATACAATTCTTGTCAGATTCACTATTCAAAACTTGTTGGGTGAGTGAACCTAACAAGAGCCATTCTGCTGCTACTTTGAAAAATTAGAGAGCGCTGTTCTCATGTGCTCTGATACTATGCCTAAGTAAGATTGACTCTCCCAAAGCAAAAGTAAGGGAAGAGCTAAAAGGCAGAACCATTTCCTTTTTATTCTCCCAAAGACCAAACTCTTTGAGTTAGAGAACAGCAGAGAGAAAAGAATTCATTCTCCCTCCACAGGGGAAAAAGCTGAAAGGGGAAAGACTATACTTCTGCAGCATTTCCACTCCCAAGAATTCAGACCTCAAAAAATAATCATGCAACTGAGTTAAAGTCCAAAGATTTGAGGTATTTTTCCTGGTTCTTGGGACAAGAGAGTGCAACATGTAGGGTCACATATAAATCTAGACATATATGCAAAAGAAGAGATACATATACACACTCCACAGGTACCTCTTTTCCTCCTCCGCCAACCCCAAGGCTTCATACAACTGGTTGTTTCTAGAATCTGAGTTTCTAGAAAAAAAACACCAGTTTTCATAAGGACACTCTTAGGACACCAGAAACTTGTAACACAGTGCATATATTAGAAAGAGTCAAGTACAATCTCTGGAGGACTCTAAATAATCTTTATCTCTGTCCCAGAGCAAACCCTTCTCATCTACAGAGATCTGATAAAAGTTTCCCCAGCCCTGGAGTCAGTCAAGTATTTCACGAAATACGATTTTATGAGCTGATTGTTTTAGTTGAACTTGTATTTTGCAGCCACGACGTTACCAGTACCTCAGCTGTGATAATACTGTATGATTTTCTTTGTTACGCTGAAGCAGCCATCCCAGCAGTCCTCACAGCTAAAGCAAACCAGTCAGACAAAGAAAGCAGTGGGGGAAGCTCATGAAAAGCTGAGTTTTGGGGAACATGTGGTCAAACGCAAACTAACCTAAATAGAAGGATTTTTCACTAAGGTAGCACACATCAGTAAGATTCATTTATAGAAGCACAAAAAATAATGAATACAACTAGTATATAATTAAAAACAAACAAACAAACAAACAAAAAAAACCTATCTTTTGTGAACCCCTGAAAGCCCCTAGGGTAACATTTGCAGCAGCCCAACCTGACTCAGTGTATGTCTATCACCAGCTGTTGATCTATTTCCATAAAACGTTCTCAAGAACAGCTCTAAAACTGGAAATGAGTCCTCTCTTCCACCCCTCAAGAGGAAACTCACCTTGGTCATTAGCACCTATTGATCAACCTTATTAAGGGTTGTAGATGTATCAGCTGTCCTCAACCATCATAAATGTCACAACTCAGTCCAGAAAAGCAGTTTAAGAACTCTGCAATTTCTTAAGTTTCAAGATGGAATTGAGGTCTCCAAATATGAACTTTTCAATAACTGATTCCCAAGTGGTTATCTGCTGAGAAGTAAACAAGATCTCCATTTGTAAGTGTATGCAAACTGAAATGCAAGAGTTCATCTGTTTTCTACTTTTCTGTCCAGAATGTCTACTGCCACCAGCTGCAGTACCAGAATCTCTCACTGCTCCTGAAAAGTGACTGCACAGAAAAATGTATTCAGCATCACACTGCTGGCTGAGAGCTACACCAAACATTTTTACATCTTAAAATGGAAAAAAGAAACATGGATACTGCCTAACAAATTGTTTCCAGGTACACAATTTTGTACCATGAAAACATGACAGCATATGCCTTTTGAAACCAAACGTTTTACAACTTCCCTGCTATTTTGGGATCTGAAAATTCTGTGAGAACTGAGGTTTGCTTTCAACGAAGGCTGACCACTATGTCTTTACTGCACTAAAAAAAAGGAAACAAGTATAAAAGCAGTTAAGTTTGTGGCTAGCATCTTTCTAAACTGTTGTTCATCTCTTTAAGGATTTGGTCACAACAGGCCATGGCACAAAGACACACTAATAATAGTCAACTAGACTAACATATTTCTCAGGAAAATTAAAACCATATTTAAGGGGAAACAGGACAAAAGGAAAATGAAAACTACTCCACGAAACCCACTGAATTAAGGAAATCTTAGCATTAGCACAAAACACCTACAAAATAGCATCTCATTTTGCTTTGCATTAAGTTAGCTCATTCCTCCAACTAGCAGAGGTATTCCTCACATTAAGTAAGCTACAGCTGGTAGCATCAGATAAGCTCTTGACTTAGCACTTAACACCTTTCCACAACCAGATTCCAAAAATGTCAGTGCTATTTCAGCTCTTCAGACCACTGTTAAACTCACCTGACTACGAAAGGTAGTGTGACATGAACCAACTTCCCTTAAACATTAACTACACCATTTTCTTTTAGAAGAGGAAGGCATCTCTAAACAGAATCTATATAAAGAGATGCTTTAAATTTTGCTAAGCAAAAACATTTCTCTGGCACTAGCATGAAATGTAACTTAAAAAAGCTACAAGGATGATATGTAAATAGAACAGTAGCATGTATGCACTGTCATTAATTCAAACGTCAAAATTATTGATACTCTAGGACTGCAATTGTGCACAGGGATGTCCATCTTCATTATAGCATATACTACATCCTAGCATAAGGTAAGAGGAATTCTATGTAACAAAGTCATGGACCACCAGTGAAGGAGAGGCCTCAGAAAAGTAGAACAATACCTCCTGAATCCAATATGAATGAGTGATGTTATTGCTAAACAGCACTTCTAGATACATTTTTAAAAAATGTTGTCACAAAAGCAACAATATTCCTTGTCCCCCCAGCTATGTGCTTATGGCCACAGGTCACCTGTTTTTTTAGATGTAGAAGTATTCCTCAACTGACCTATGTCTTCCTTAAAACAATGAACGATCAATTTCTTACTATGTATTTTCTCAGGGCAACTCTTAAGAAACAAAACAAACAAGAACCTCCAAGTAATAAAATTTCGAGAAAGGACCAGATCACCACAACTGTGGCACCAGGCTTCCTGAGAGCAATTTAAAAAAAAATAATAAAAAAAATCTCAGTAAGGGAAAAGAGGATTCCAGCATGTCAATTCTATCTCCAATTATAAAAGCTTGTGGTTTGGACAAATACCAGATTTTAAAATTTTACTGAAAAAAAAAAAAAAACCCAAACCAAAAGAGAACAAAACAAGCCAACTTCTCTCTCTTTGAACTGAAGTTGTATCCATGTGAGAGGTTAGGACATTTCAGCTTTTATACAGCCAGTGTCCAAGGCAAACCCTGGTTTCAGTTCAAAGCACCTCTCATGCTTAGGCTTTTTGAACATCAGCATTAAGACCAATTATGCTTTTTTAAAGAAAGAAGAAAAAAAAGAAAAAGCAAAACAACCCAACAAATCAAGTAGAACCATCAAGGACAGCCAAAGAAGAAAATCTGTCAGAATTTTGATATAGAGGTCCTAAAAACAATTAATCTTCTGACTGCTCTACAGCAACACCTGCTGATCATTGAGGATTTCACCCCTTTTGCCTGAAGTCTGTTCATGGGACACATGGCTAGCTAATAAAGGAGGGAGATTACTTCATAAAGTTACTACAAAATATATACAGATTTTCTAGCTTGCAACATCTCATTCATATTCTACAGACTAACCAGGATTTCCCTTCACTGAAAAGTTAATCTGTAGATTTAGCACCCCAAGGAAGAGCACAAGTCATTTCTGGTTGATGCCTGGAAAAACCTTGTACAGAAAAGAAATGGATAAAATTAGATACATGGAAAAGTACATTTTCACTGAAAGGGATGCCTTCTGGAGAACTCTGGCTAAGATTTATGGTTTCTGACCTATTACAGACCATAATAAAATAAAAGCAAAAGATAATTGAAAAACTCTATTTTCTTCAAATCTAGGTAGATTAATAAATTTTGAAAAAAAATAAATAAATATTTGCCCCAATTGCCTGTGCCTCTTTTCAGCTTGTTAAACAAAGCAGGAGAAGCTACATATCCCAAAATAAACTATAAAAATAGATTGCTATTGATTTATCCGTTCCTAAAACATATTCCTTGAGAGATGTGAAAATAAACCTAATATAACAACTAAGACTGTTGGGATAGGAAGTTTAGAATATATATTTTTAACTTGCACTTTGCATTTCCTACAATTCAATACTTGATCTATAAACTTCCATTAGCATATGATTAGTAATTCAATTTAAAGCCATCTTTGCACAAAACCTTTTTCTTAGGATGGTAACTTTGCCAAGTGCATCTTCAATCTACATGTTTGAATAATTTCTGCAGACAAGTAATAGAGGCACTAGCTGTATTAGCATAATCAATACACAATTTACCGAGTTACCGAAACAGAACAGAAATAAAACGCGTGTGCCATTATTTCAGTACCTACAAATGACTGTAATTTCTGGAAGTATCTCTCCACTTTTCTTTTCCTCTCTCCTCATGGCCACTTAAAATCCAAGAGGACATTCATACTGACACCATCTACAGGTAGATATTAAGTGTGATTAGACAGATTAATCATATAGCAGAAGGCAAATTTAAGAGCCAGTTGCACAGCGCGTTATCCTCTAACTCTATTAAAGTCAACGGATTTTGAAGATGTTTCACATCCTGCAGTAAGGTGCTGTGGAAATATGTCTCCACAAGGGTTCAGTCAGGATACAAAACTGAAATTAAAGAAGTTACAGAGAAATATTAAATGCAGGATAGCATGTCCATGAATCATCTTCTAGGGCTACACCTTCTCTCCCTGTCACTCCTAGACTCTTCCAGCCAGCATATGCAAGCACAGGATTTCACACTTGGCTATGCCACATGTAGGCAGCAATTCAGCGGGTGACTCCTGGAAGTCAACAACCATTTCAGAATGCTTAATAATGGCCTTCAAGATAATCGTTATTCATAAAAGTCCAGAACTCCTATGAAAGCTTTCTGAACAACTTCATCTAGCATCAATTCACATCTATCAGCTACTAGCCAGAAACCTGATTAGCAGTTTGACTGCCAAATGTATATCTTCCCAAAGACTCTAGAGTTAGAAGAGTTGGAACAAGAAATGCATTGGCATATTAACATTTCAAATATCTACATTCCAAAACTCCATTGAAAATTAGTTCTGTGTGTAGCCACAACTTTTAAAAAATCCAATTAATCATATGCATGAATATTTATATGTCGGATTTTTTTTCTTTTGTGCTGTGACATACCCCCTTTCCTATTTCTATTCCCCCCCAGCATTGTAACAATATTTTCTTGACACTGGAAATTATTTTCCTTAAATGATTCCTGTTATATAAAGCATTCTTTAGTCTTGCATTTGCTTTTTCCAGAAGACAAAGTCCCTCACAGCGCTCATATTTTTCCTTCTCTCTTTAGTCTATCCCAACACTGAGCTTGGGTTTTTGTTTTTTTCCCCTAACGTTCTTCTTGTAGAAAGACTGAATTAGGAGTTCCCAATTAAACTGCAGTGGTTGGAAAATATTATTCTTATGCTAAAATAAAGTATTTTCCTAGGCAGCACATAAACATAAAAGTAATAAATACACTTAAGTGGAAAGAAATTATGCTTAAGAAATCCTTTGGATATTCTTCCAACCCTTGATCTCAAGGACGACAGTATCCAAATGTGACAGCCTAAAGACATCCAGTTTTACATAACACTATGTGCAGAAAAGGCAGAAGATGCTCTTTCCAGCAGCAGAGGGATAATTCTAAACCCTAAAGCTGGGGGGGATCTCTTTTTCTGGATAGCTGAGGTAATAGATTAATTAATCCTGCCCAAAAAGTTAACTTTGCCTCCATAATCATGCACCCTTGAACAAGGTTAAACCACACTCTTATTTCTGTTGTTTAAGTAAACTAATAATGTTATATTTTAAAAAGTACTTTTCTCCAAAGAATCTTAGGGCTTTTTATAAACCTCAGGTAAATTTCAGATATCCCTAAGACTCTAGCGTTCAATGTAACAGATTATAATAGATCTCTGAGTCAAATTGAGGACCACGGTGAGAATTAACAAAGCAAGAGGGAATCTCTCTGGGAGTTAATTTTTAGTATCAGGGTCAAGACTTTCAGCTGTTTTGCCTGTCTCGGATCAAGTACTCCATCTCCATTCCTGACAATGCAACTGTGGGCAGCCAGTCGATTTTGGGTGGAAACAGAAGTTAGGAGGCTAAGAAAAATTTTTAGCCTAATTACCAAACCCAGTACTTAACATAAACACATTCAGATTCCACTCAGTATACTGAAGCTATGTATTACCTAAGCCTTCTTACTCAGAGCAAAATAAATAAGAACTTTTGATACTCCTACAGACCTGTATTTTAGAAAGCAGGAAATTCACTAAACACTGTCTACAAAAGTCTCAACTCAGCACGAGAGAGCAATTTGAATCCAACTGATGCATGGCTCACAGAGCCTCAAAGTAACCAATATGAAACAAGTCTGAAGGGAGGTGATGTAAGGAAGGGCTATGAGGACTTAAAGGTTTCTGTAAGTGATCATTGTCTTTGAAATTTAAGTCATTTATTTATGTGATTAAAATGAGACACTTCAATTGAGGAGTTTAGGCTGTCTGCCACTGCTCCAGTACCAAAACAAAATACAGCTGCATGCTTTAGCTCTATTATCTGACATACATTTATCTGAGTCAAAAAAAAAAAAAAAAAACAAAAAACAAAAAACACCACAAAACACTAAAAAAACTACCTCCTTTGAACCAAGATTATTCCTGATTTACCAAAGAACTCCATCTATTGTATACCAGGGTTTTATAAGTTTATTTTTGATCCCTCTAACTCTCACTCTATTCTAGATGACTTTCTATCATGTACAACAGCAACACAGCCTATATCCACAAAGGAGCTTAGAAGCCAAAAAACTTTGCAGGGATGCTGCATCTAAATTGCCAGCAGTTCTGCTCAGATACTACTCAGCTCAGGCAGTACCTATGGTTTTACCATCAAGGCTTTCTCACTGCTGTGCAGCCCAAAGCTGAAATCAAACTGAAGCCCCACCACTGCTGGACAGTGGAAGATTAAAACATTCTCTTGCCTGTCCTGGCTTTGGATGCCATCTTATGGGCTGGTTCTTCAGAGTTCATGTACCCTTTCCTGGTCACTGCAAGACACTGGCAGAAAATGTGTGGATTCAAATACATCTTCCTTTCCCCCTCTTGCCCACACCCACTGGTTAGATCACTCACCCAGGATATGGGTGGCACCAGTTGAACTTTCTCCTCTGTCAGAAGGATTTGTACTCACATCATGAGCTTCCTAACAAAGAGCACTTATCCTCAGACTTGAGGTGCACTCATTTATTGCTGTTGAAGCTGCCATATCTCATCTACAATATTCACTGAACTAGAAAGAAGAAGAATTAGCATGATACTTTATCCTTGTGGTTAGGGCACTCACATGGCAAGCGGGATACGAGGACTCCAGTTCTAGTTTCACTGAAATAATTCACCAGAAGAAATATTGCAGACCTGGCAGATTAAGACCCAGGTTTTGTCTTTCTTCATAGCACTCAAGCCTTCAGAGCCATGACTCTCACGTATGAATGCTTTTTGTCACCCTCTTGTCCAACAAATACTTAATTACACTTTTGAAAAGGGAAACTTAATTGACAAAAATAACAGGGCAACTCACACTCATAGCACAATATGCTGCTATGTAATGACTGATGTCCTCCCAGTGAGATACAAACACCTTTAGACAAAGCACTGAACAGAACCCCTGCCTCTCACATTTTAGCAGAGCAAATAATTTTCCCTCTCCAGCAAAGGGGAGAGGAAGAGCAGCAGTATACCACCTCAGTTCCTTCTAACCTGGAAGAAAGGAACCTATTCCCTTATCTCCAAAACGTTGGGTCACATAAGTGACTGCTATGAGATATCCTATTGCACTAAGAGAGAGACCCATGTCTAGAACAGGGGAGAAGCTAAGACACACTATTATTTCCAAGTTTTTCCTAATGTCTCCTTAAAGTAGTTCCTACTCAGCAACATTCATAAACCCCTAACCACCTGTAAATTACATAAAGAGTCCAAGAGCTTGGTGCACAGTGACTATCCCACTAGGCAATCAAGTCACCTATAAACTAAGCATATCTGCACTAGTGTCTTGCAGTATGCAAGGCCTTATTTTTTTTTTACCCAACCTTAAAGATTTCTGACCTTTCTTAACAGGTTTACATTTGCATCTGACGAGCATGTCTTCTACTCAACAGATTCACCAGAAATTGCAAACCTAATCTGTTCCTATGCTCTAGCTCCTTATAAGTCACGTAACACAAACCCTTCCCAGTCAGTGGTTGCACACAGAAACCAATACAAACCCATTTCCTCCTCCCATCTTCAGAGTGAAAATGTTACATTAAGCATGGATCTTGACATCCTGTTGTCCTGGAACCAGTGAATCAGAAAGTTCCTTCCTCACAATTGTATTCTTTGGAGGTGGAAAATAATTAACTTCCCCACCCCCTCCTCCTTCCTACTGCCACTGTCAAAGTTAGAAATTCACTTGACTCTGAAAAAAAACCCCAGCCATCACAATTTGGTGCCAGAGAAAGTTTTGTTGATCAAAGCATAGCCTAGTCTTCTCAAGGACACTGCCTCACTACATCACATCATCCAGTCCAGCAACATAGCAAGTATTTTATTCTTGGTTTTAAAGTTCCAAAAAAAGTGAACAACAGAAAAATGAAACCAGAGAATCAATTATCAACGAATTCATTGTTTGAAATATATTTTGCCAGCAAAACACAACCTAAAAATAGTATGGGTACAACAAGTCTCAGGGACTGTATACAAAAGCCATCTATTGTACAGTTAACCAGGACATTTAGACTTAGAAGTGCTTTAGCTTTTCCACACTCGACTAGTACTCCAAGCATCTGTATAAGAAGCTAGGAGATCAGTTTTGCATTTGTGTTAAGTAAGGACAAAATTCCTGTTTTAGGTTATTGCCTTGCATGAGAGAATAAGCTCTACAAAAATGGGGTTTGGGACAGAGGGAAAACACTGATAACCCACACTATCAGCAGTCCATCCATTTGTCCTCAGGACAAAAAGGTGTTCTATTTCAACTGTTTAACTAATGACTAGCACTCCCAAATTTGTAAGACAGCCAACTAGTTACTGATATTGTATTTTTCAAGAACCCCAGTAAGCCCATATCAATTAAAGAAGGAGGGGGGAGAAGTTGCTATACCAACAGGTATATATAAAACTTTAAGAAACCTTGAAGGACTAGAAGTCTTAACCTTCCAAAGAGAAATTGCACCTAATGGCACCTTTAGTTAAAAGTGAAAGTACCAGTCGAATCACTTACTGAAAAAACACCCCTCTGTCTTACTCCCATGACAAAAAGAGGAAGAAAATAACACAATGAAAAGAAGCCCCCAAAATCTAAAATGTCATTGGGCTTTAATTGTGCAGAATTTTTAAGTAACAACCCTACAACTCTTTTGAGTACATACTATATGAATTCATCTGTACAAAGAACAGTTGCAGTATGACATGCACTGCATCACTCTAGTTAAAACAAAATCTAAGACTCAAATGTGCCCATCCCAGAAGAACATGTATAACCTAGAATAAATCCTGAAAAGAAGGGGGGAAATAATCTTCTTCATCTTTTTCTAAGTAATTACGCAGTATAGAGGGAAAAAAAATATGTCTGAAACTAAAAGAACATGAAGTGGGGGAAAAAAAGCATGACCAGTGTTAACTAATATTCTAAATATGGAAGACAACTGTCCTGGTTCAAAAATCCACTGGAAGAGGGCAATTTTTTGCAGTCTTACTAATGTGTGCACAGAAGAATTTAAAGCAGGGTTTTGTTTTTTTTTTTGAAAGTAGGAGGGCTGAATGAAAATGTTAATTATAACATGTTGTAATAAGGATACCCCCAAGATCAGCCCTATCTTTTTTGCTACAGCATAGTCCCTAGGCATATGGCTAACTACTCCTTGATCATTATCCTGGCTAAAACTAAAGCTACTGAAGTTTAGGAGACTCATATCTAACAGAATTTCTTTCATCTCTAATAATTGCTAAACTAGCATAATTACTCATACTTGAGGTGAAATAGAACCCAAGTTGTCTAAAATTAAAACAAAAACAAACCTCACCACCTCTTTTGGTCTTTGCACATCCATCTTTTGTCAGAATCCTATGCCAAATGCTGCATTATGATTTAGAAGTATTTAAAAGCCTCTCTTGTGCTGTCCAACTTTTATAAAGACAGCAACTGGAAAACTTTAATGCTTTGTAGTAACATGCTGCAAAATATATTTGAAAACAGACATGTACATTTTTACAGCACCAAATAAAACAGGTCAAATTCTTTGTAGATCTGTATGTTGCCCCTTCAGGGAAATATATATATATGGACATACATATCTCACAGTTCTGATTTAAGTGAAATAGTGCATTTTCCCCACCCCAACTGGGACTGCTTCTGAGCTCAGGTAGCCCTGCAGGAACCAATGGAAACTCTAAAACAGAGAGGGAGAAAAATACTAAGAGGTTGCCTTAAGGTATTAGCATTTATACTCTATTTTATTCGATCTAAAAAGAAACCCTCCAAATATCTTATTTTCATTGTTTTACACAGGAAAAAAAATACTGAATCCATATGGTCTGCATAAAATGTTAACAGTTTTTCTCGATCTTTTCCTCATGTACAGTTATTCAAAAGGAATTTTTTTTTCCAAAATGTGCAAGTTTGAAAATACTGCATCGTGTTTCAGAGCAAATAATTGAGAGCAATTAAACAAGCTGTAAATTAGACAGAATGAATTATAGAGCAACATAAAGCCTTTCAAGACATCTTAGATCATGGTGGATAACATTATCCTACACATGTTAGATAAGTGCCTCCATACTGACAGCTCCTCTTGTTACACAAGTTAACAGCAACTCAGGAAAACAAAATCAAACCAATCTAAACACACAGTGTTACTAAAACCTCTTAATATTATCTTTGTGACAAGATTTCACCTTTCTGTAAACTAGCAGTAAAACCAGTAGCTGTTTAGATGTTCACTCCTAATAGTACCTAATCCCGAGCAGCAGACAATGATGGTCAATTATAACTCATGCTGGCCTCAGAAAGGACTGGCCAGCATTACTGCAATCCTGCAGCTGATCAAGACCATCAGTATCACTGTGCTTTGCCCAAGCCAATGAATATTACTAAAGTTTAGGGATGCTTTTGTTGTTACCGATTTTTTTTTAATACATAAAGAAGCTGGGGCATGCTTTGGCAAGTCCAAAAGAGAACACTATAAATAGCCTGCATTATAAAAAGATGCTAATCTTAAATCCTCTTTGTAATTTGTTTTTTTCATGTACTCTTTTATGTTCAGTATCTTAATTTTTGCCCTTTTTTAGATGGCCAAATAGAAGCCAGCAATTCACTCATGCATCAAACAGATGTTTTTGCTTTTCAGGCCAAATGGAATCTTATGAATTTTTTGTTCCCTCCCTGTAAAATGATGATGCCAAAATAACACAGTTCCTGAAAACAGCCCGTTCAGAAAAAGTTCTTTGGACCGGTAATACTGAAACTTTAAGTCAAGTTCACAGAAATCATGCCAATACTAATTGCTGTTTTTGTTTATGCTGGATTGATTATAGTCTAATCAGCAGACAATCTCATGACTTTCGAGTCTAGTCCATGCAATTTAGAAGCCAAGGAGGGCTGAGGCTGAAAATAAACATTTAAATAGCTGACAGATACAGAGAAATGTAAAGGCTACCGTTGGAAGGGGATCCGAATGTCAAATTCTCTCTGAACTATTGCTGCTATTTAGTAACATTTTTGTTTTAATCCACTACTATTCTACCTTCCTTGGTACCACATCACACAACCTGCACCTCTGCATGAGAAACATTCTTTCATTTGGAGTCTATGATGAAGAAACAAGCCACATTAAAACAAAGGTACACTTACTCAGTCTGCCGATACTCTGCATGAATTGAGTTGCAGTTATGAATTCATTCAGGATGGAAAGGGTACCTAGGTTTCCTCAAAAAGAGGGAAAAACCTTCAAGAGACATTCTGGGCTTGCCAAATATTTCAAGGCACAAGCCTTCTTTAAGCAGAGCATGGGTATGTAAAATACAGCTGATAAATGCTTCCCTCTCATCTTTCTAGGAACTAACGTTCAGTAATTTTATTTCTGCATGTAGGATACAAAATTACAACGAGTAAAAATTAACTTTTAAGTAAAAACAAAGTACTCTTTTTTTTGCCCAAAAAGAAATTACCTTCAGAGATCAGCACTTCTACTGAACCTGTGGAGCTGTGCTAGTTTCCTAGTGATGGCTTATCTAACAACTGCCATTTCAGTGATTTTTTACAGGTTACTTTAGCATAATGAATATTACCTGGTTTTAGTTTAGAGAAACCTGAGTTTAACATTTAGTACGACTATATTTTCATTCATTTTTTTATAAAGAATACCTGGTTTTCTTTGCAAGTGACTATATTTTTGTAACTTCTTTTCTAAACAAACTTTCTCATCAAAAGCCGGTAGTAAGAGCAAAGGAAAAACCTCAAGCCCTCCCAAAATGAAAACCCCATAAACCAGAAAGGAAGAAGGGGGGGGAGGCAGTCAGCAACCTAAGTGTGATATCTCCAAAGCATGCCAAGTCACAAAAACAGGTTTACAACTCAAATGGTCAAGTTAAACAAGATACAAGAAGCTGCTCTCCCCCTCTCCCCCCTCAACCCTTGCTTTCTCACCAAGGGGGTCTCTAGCATGGTTTTACTTAGGGAATGGCACTGCCCTTAGGTGTTAGGAGTTTAAGGAGTCATAACAATTGCCCTTCCTCAATACTCTTCATCTGCACAGTGCCTCTTTTGGGGCTTGTACACGAGTATCATATCTCCGACTTGTCTTTCCCCACCTGCTTTTCTCTGGCTAACCTCCCTCCTTCACCGAATGCATTAGGTGATTTTGATCAGGTCAATGATACTTAATAGATTTTTTTCCCAGAAACTAGCCAAGGAAATGGGATAAATAAATCAGTAGAATGAAATATAGGTCAGGACTGATGAGTTTGATGCAACTGATCCTTCCCCTGCCTGAAAGAACCCAGCAGTTGAACTTTAATTCCTCCTTCTTAAAGTAAAATAAGATATTTAAATTACAGTTTTTCAGAAAGTTAAGTAATTTACTCTCCTTTTGAGACCTTTTTTTTTCACCAGAAACCTGCAGTATCCTTGTAAGAGACAGTGTTTTTCACAGAAAATAATTACGATCTTATTTTTCCTTGGAATGATGTTTTTATTATTCTTAAATTGTAAGGGGTTTATTTAATGTTCGCCATGCCTATTTTCTTTCCTAGGTTCAAATCTGAGATGCAATCTTTGCCAAGAGCTGGGGGACAGTCAGACTGAAGTTGGCAAGAAACCAACACAGGGAAGGAGGAAGAAAAAAAAAAAAAAAATGAAGGATAGAGACAAATAATAAAAAAGGAATGCAAACAGAAACCAGGGTAATTCAAAAAAGTGTATTTTCAAGAAACAGAAGAAATGTAGTCATTAGCGAGTTCTTACACCCACCAGTTCAGATGAACATTAGTTTCATCCATTCAATATAAAAAGCTCAATTGTCATTTTGTTTTAATGTATTTACCTGCCTTGTATCAGTATTCCCCTAAGATATAAGTTCCAAATTAAGTTATCAAAAGTGACAGACATATCAAAAATATCTCTTATATCTTCCCCCCAGAAAGGGTTGCTAAGTACATGACAAATTGGAAATGTAATGTGTAACTCCATATTTTATTTAGATGTAAAACAGCACTCATGAGTTTAAATAACTCATTTACATACATTCAAAGAATAGTTTTTCAAATAAGCTATTTAAAATACTGTTTATTTTTATCTGTAGAAATACATTTTGCACTGACTAAATCAGTACTACTTAAAAAATAAGGAATTTAAATAAGCACTGCATTGGAGGTACACTCGAAATTCTCCTTACTTACAGCTTTTGTTTGTTCACTAAAAATGAAGATGTAATAATTGATGGGCTAACTCTTATCCATGAATTTAAGTGCTATGTCTATGCAAGCATCTTTTAACTTCTCAGATGAACTGCATTATTAGCCCTTTCAGAAATCCTACAATCGGACTGCTTTCAGAATACTATTAATCCACTCAGAAACTGACATGATTCAAGAAAAATAAAACAGGGAAAATGAAAGGGATATTTGAACAAAGGCCACCAAGAATGATAACCTACTCCCCAAAGGTAATTACTGCAGCAATAATTACAGATGATGATTGATTTACTGCCTGGTTTTAGTTGAAAAATAGTAAATAAGACTCTACAAAGAAATCTCTATCATCTCCATTCTGAACATAAGTGGTTTTCTTAAGTCAGTAGTTTATGGACAGCAAATTCAAGCTACTCCATCTGAATCGTACAGTCTTGCTGTTTTCTCATTTTAGGTATTCTCAGGCGACTGGTACATAAGGAAGGCAAAGCCCATACCTCCACATAAAATGGAAGCTGTATCTTTTGTTTTAAATTAAGCGTGATGTTTACAGGAAGATATTTGAAACAAGCCTTCACTCTGTAACACATGTAACAAATCACCAGGAATGAAACATGTCCAATGTCTAACAGGAGAACAGTCTCCTCTATTTGCCAATTAATTCTGAACCTTTATTCCTTTGCTCTTAAATAGCTGGAGGTCTAAGACTACCCCTCAGTTA
This sequence comes from Empidonax traillii, assembly GCF_003031625.1. Classification (NCBI taxonomy): domain Eukaryota; kingdom Metazoa; phylum Chordata; class Aves; order Passeriformes; family Tyrannidae; genus Empidonax; species Empidonax traillii. The sequence continues at coordinate 1,088,238 of NW_020955408.1, read as the reverse complement.
AAGTTTTCCTGCATCTTTTCGCAAATATGGCTAATTGGTCTCTCTCCTACTGGCTCAAAAACTCTTATGTGCACGTAAATAAATCCTCCTTGGGAAGCTCAGAATATAAGCGTGCGTCTAAGCAACAGAACTTTCATTGTGGTATCATTTTTAAAAGGTAAAGGGATGGGCGGTCCGTTTGTTCTTCACAAGATGCCAAACAAAAGCACCACTGAACTGCACAAACTTCGGTAAACTAGATACAGACGGCAGCAGCAGGTAAAGCAGCAAATTCAAAGCACCCTTTATTTCCTTTTAAAAATATCTGGAGAGTTAAAAAAAAAAAAAAAAGAAAAAAAAAAGGGAAAAGAAAAAGAAAAGAAAAGAAAAAAAAGAATTGAAGCCTTCTCTAAAGCTCACTGAAGTCAACAGGAAGACTTTGAAAAGGGAACTCCTGGAAAGAGTTGTTCCAAGGGAAGGGAGCACAGTCTTTCTGCCAGGTCCTCCTGTGCGAGTCCATAAAAGCAGACCCCGCTCCTGCTTTCTAACTATGAAATTGCACTGGTGTCCAAGCACTTAACTCCTGGTGTTCGCCAGCCCAGCCGGGAAGGAAACGCGGCCTGCCTTCTACCCACCACGGCGCGGCTCGGGTCACCTCCCAGCCGGGGCAGGCCGGGCTCTGAGCCCCCGTCACCGCCGGCAGTCCCCCGAGCCGCACCAGTGCTCTCAGCTCCGATGGCCTTTCCCTCTCGCCCTCCCTTTCCCCCTTCAGAGCCCTACCCCCCAAAAGTAGACAACTTATAGATGTTCTGACCTGACGCCACCCAGGTTTTATTCAACTTCACTGCACTGTACAGACCGGCCCGGGAGGAGCGCGCCCATCCAGAGATGTTTATTTGAGGTGACAGCCACCCTCAGTCGCCTTCCCAGCTCACCGGCGGGGAGAAGCCCCTGCCCGCTCAGCGGCTCCTGGCTCCTCGGGGGGTGGCCACTGGCTCCTGAGGGGAGGAGAGGTGGGGGGCGGCCGAGGGCTGCCCGCTCCTCGAGGGGCGCGGGATGCTTGGGCGGGCGGGCGACGCTCCGCGCCGCGGCGGGCGGAGGGGCGGCGGCGAGGGGCCCACCGGGGGCGGAGGGGGCGCCCGGGCCGGGACGCGGCCGGCTTCTCGACAGCCGCACAAGCCGCCCTTTGTCCTCCTCCAGGTCCCGGGCTTTCCCTCCGCCTCCTCCGGGGGGTCTGGGACGAGCCCCTGCAATCTGGGGCTTGCGGGGTGCGCTCCCCCCGGCACCACCCCCGCGCTCCCCCGCTACCCTTAACTATGCATTTAGGCGCGGACTTATTTACTTAACCCCCCCCGCCGCCGCCCCTCGCACATGTCCCCCTGGGCGGTGAGGGGCCGCTTCACGTGACAGCCGGCGCCACATTCCTACACAGCCCCAACTCCGGCCCCGCGCCGGGAACTTCGGCCGCCCCGCCCGCCGCCCCGAAACTTCCCTCGCCCGCCTGCCGGGACCGGAGCGGAGCAGGGCCGGGAGCGGCGCGGAGCGGGAAGGGAGGAGGGGAAGCCTGCAACTTGTGTGTCGTTTATTTAGAAGAGCAGCGCTGCTGGCGGGGCGGGCGGCTGCGGTGCTGCCGCCCGCGCCCGCGGAGGGAGGGAAGGAGGGAGGGATGGAGGGATGGATGGATGGAGGCGGGCCGGGCCGCGGGGTTGCCGCAGCGGGCTGTCACCGCGTCGCTCGGCGGCAACTTTTCCAGTGCGGCGAGTTTGGGTCGCGCCGGCCGTTTCGGCTCGGGGTCTCTCCCAGCATTCCCACCACAAACACACACACACACGCACACCCCCATCTTTGTTTTGGGGTAGTTCGGGGCGAGGGCGGTCATAGGTGCGGGGCTGCCGCCGCCGGAGCGGGCGCGCAGGGAGCCGGGCTGGGGCTGCCCACCGCGGCGTTCGCGGGAGAGCGGGCCGGGGGAGGGGGAAGGGGGAAGGAAAGGGAGGGGGGTAGTACTTACCTTTGAGTGATCTTGGTTTAGCTTGCTTGCGGCGAGACATCCTAAAAGCAAACAGCTGAAGTTGTTTCAATTTCAGCCCTATCAGAAACTACACTTCCTCGCAGCCGAGGAGACCCTGCAAGACTTGCGCTCCTCCAGCGGCTCCCTCGCTCCTGCCCTCCCTCCCTGTCTCCGCCGGCGGCTGGCTGGGGGGCTCAACGCCTTGGCCAGGCAGCTGCAACCAAAACTTTCCAAGCTTTCAGCCCCCCTCCCCCTTTCCCGATCCCCC